>NC_059081.1:34760876-34978376 GCF_020497125.1 Mauremys mutica
ATGCTCCTCCTGCCCTCAAACCCCTGATGCCCCATCAGCCCAGAGCACCCTCCTGCATGCCCAAACCTCATCCCCAGCTCCACCCCAGAGCCCACAACCCCAGCTGGAGCCCTCACCCCTTCCCACATCCCAACCCCCAATTTCATGAGCATTCATGGCCCACCATACAATTTCCATACCTAGATGTGGCCCTCGGGACAAAAAGTTTGCCCACCCCTGTTCTATAGGAATAGTCTTAAGGCATTTCAGTGTCTCAGCAGTGTACTTTATTACTATTTAATAGTTTAAATGAATGTTTAGCCTAAATATTTAATGCAGTATTGGGCATATATGAAGCAAATCCTTAGCACAGTTTCTTTAAAAACACTTTTCTTATTGATTCTGTGTTGAATGGATAATGTTTCTGAGAATTATGTTGATTTTAAAATGCCAAAATCCTTTGTGCATGCAACACTCTGAAGTCTGTTGGTCATTTGATGAAGAACCATGATGCACATCATATATGCATGTAGGCAAATTCTCTGAGCACTGAGTGGGCACAACAGGACACTTAACTGGGTGTATATTCAAAATGTAGGCCACAACTTTATTGTAAACATTTAAAAACTAGGCAGAGAAAATCATCCAACCATCAACTAGCACAGTGTGGTTCCAAATATCAGCCAATCTAGGCTCCACCAATATAGGGCCTAGCCTACCCTTAGCCTCGCCCCCATCTGTTTTCTCCACTGGACTTGACAAAGTGTCAGAAAATTCCAAGCCTCCTGGCCTTATAAAAGGGATGTCCCCAAACAAGGGATACCTCAACTGGTGTGTAACTGTGTGTGTGTGTGTGTGTGTGTGTGTGTGTGTGTGAGAGAGAGAGAGAGACGCTCACTCATCACACTAAAAGACATAGCCTCATTTTGTCATTAGCAGTGCAAGACCTGGCCCAACTTACCCAAACCCTATATTCGGATCAATAAACACTTCCTGCTATCAAACTTCTCCACTGGTTTCTTGACACCAAAGCTATGAAAAAGCATAATAACAAGCTAAACTCTTCCAGTGGCTAACAATTTTAAAACACTTGGTGTTAACTGCTATGTACCTAAGTAACTGAATGCATGATTGTGAATGGAAAGGGCTATAATCTCATGTTAATGATCTTGATCCTCCAGTCTGTACTCTGGTTGATTTCCCATGGGTTATAATGGGAGTTCTGCTTGAATAAGTACTGCAGGATTGAACTTGACAGCAGTTCAGCTCTATAGAGAAAATATTCTTATGATGCCAACATTACTATGTGAGATTAAGATATAAAAAGGAAAGTCCAGCTGAATCCCATTATACAATACTAAGACTGATAAAAATGTTTTTATGCCTTGATATAATGCCCTAACAATTTGAAAGATCTTTATTTTAAAACAGCTTCATTGCACTTCTAGATCAATGCATGTTTGTGGAGACCTAGTTATGTCAAAAGAGAAATGTTGATAAAAAATGTATAGTACAAGGATAGCAACCTATAAAAATCCCTTTAAAATAATAGATTAATGTCACAAATTGAGGATATGAGTTAAATCTGCCATAAGTATATTAACTAATATAAATCTAGATGCTCCTAGACTTTGCAGTGCTTAGACTTTCTATCAATTTTACAGCTACAGCTGGTTGAATAATAGAAAAACATATTCATAGTTTATTCTGTTGATTTTTTTTGAAATCTCCAAATTTTATACAGCCATCTAGAGAGCTTGTCAAATAATGAAAAAATATTTAAAATAATGTATTTGAAAAAAGCCAACATCTCACGTGTAAACTATTTGCAACAAATAATTTTAGCAATTACACTTAATACATTTTCCTGTTTTATTATTTAGTGTATTATCAATAAGGAGTAAATATGTGGCTAATATACATCTATTGGCTTAAATTCTCCCAAATAAAACTAGATAAATTGTGCTTTATCAGGCTGAAATATGAAATGAAACAGAGGTGAAATCCACCCTTCAATTCAGTGCTATTCAGGGGGGTGCATTGCAGCCCCTTCCCCTCTTACCAATATGGGTACATCTACATTTTGAGCTGGAGGTGTAATTTGCACATTGAGGTGACATACCCGCATTAGTTCTGATCTAGCTAGTATACTAAAAATAGAGTATAATTCTAGCAACATGAGTGGTGGGTGGGGCTAGTTGCTCCAAATACATGCCCATCAAAGAAGGTATGTATTCAGGGTGGCTAGCTTGTCCTACCACAGCTACACTCTAGTGTGCTAGCTCAATCGGAACTAGAGTGAGTATGTCTCCTTGAGGTGGAAAATACACCTCCAGCTTGAAGTGCAGACATAACTTATATCAAATTATCTGCATGAGATGCAAGGTCTATTGAGGCAAATTTATCCTGGTAAATGCAAATGCTCTGTTCTCTACCCTGGTTAGCTGCTCAATGCAGACCTATGTAGGAGATGCCCTTTATCATGCAGGAGTCCTTTTATCAAGCCAGTTGGCCGGACCCAACAAGATTTAAGTGATAGGAAGGGCTTGTGCTATCTGTCAGCATGAGCATGAATTTCACCCTCTATGAACAAGTTGTGTAGAAGCATGTGTAAAGAACTATCTGAGGTTTTTAATAATACGTTGGGAGATCTTGAATGGAGGACTACATCAGATGCAATGGCTAGGTGTCATTACATTCAAATTTCCTTGCTTTTGAGACTAGTTGTCACCGGGTGTGGGGGAGACTAGGCCCTGCACCCCCGGCTTCCTACAATTCACCATGACTCTCAGCCAGCCAGTAAAACAGAAGGTTTATTTAGACAACAGGAACACAGTCCAAAACAGGTCTTGCCGATACAGACAACAGGGCCCCCTTTAGTTAGGTCCATCTGGGGGCCCCAGGGAGGCCACAGCCCTGTTGGTCGGTCACAGCCCCTCTTTATTTCAGAGCCAGCTCCAAACTGAAACTCCCTTCAGCCAGGGCCACCCAGAGGATTCCAGGGGCCCGGGGTCTTCGGTGGCGGGGGCCCTTCCGTTCCGGGACCGCCACCGAAGTGCCCCGAAGACCCGCGGCGGGAGCCCCCCGCCGCCGAATTACCGCAGAAGCGGGACCCGCCGCTGAAGTGCAGCCCGGTCTTCGGCGGTAATTTGGCGGCGGGGGGGTCCCCGCCGCGGGTCTTCGGGGCACTTCGGCGTCGAGTCCCGGAACGGAAGGGCCCCCCGCCGCCGAATTACCGCCGAAGACCGGGCTGCACGTCGGTGGCGGGTCCCGCTTCGGCGGTAATTCGCCAGTGGGGGGTCCTTCCGCCCCGGAGCAGAAGGACCCCCCCGCTGGCGAAGACCGGGAGTGAAGAAGCTCCTGCGCCCTCTTGTCCCGCCCCCTCTGGGCAGCCCTGACCCTATCCCCCCCCCAGAACACCCACAATCCAAACCCCCCCATTCCCTGCCCCCTGACCGCTCCCCCAACCTCTGCCCCCTCCCTGTGCCCTGACTGTCCCCAGGACTCCCTGCCCCTTAGCCAACCCCCCCGGCCCCAGCCTCTTACCCCCAGCTCCCTCCTCACCCAGAGTCTCAGTGCCTCGCTGAACAGCCGCAGTGTGTCTCCAGTGGGGCCTGAGCTCCGTCCCGTTCAAAGCCGCGTGGTCAGGGGGCGGGGCTGCGAGCTCCACGCCGAGCGGAGGGAGCTGAGCTCAGCCCGGAGCTCCCAGCCCCGTCCCCTCACCACGCGGGTCGGAGCGGGGCGGGGCTCAGGGGCCCCGGCAGAGACTCACTGCGGAGCTCTCTGAGGACGCCGCTTGATGCGCTAGGGCTCCAGGAGAGGGGCGGAGGCGGAGGCGGGAGCCTCAGCTGTTCGCTTGAGGGCCCCTGCAGAGCCTGGGGCAAATTGCCCCCTTTTCCCCCCCCTCTGGGCAGCCCTGCCTTCAGCCTCTCACTCAGCCTCCCCCTGGCTCCTCCCCCAGTCTTTGTGTCCTTTGTCCAGTTTCCCAGGCAGAGGTGTTACCTGGCCTTCAACCCCCCTCTTGGGTTCTCATGTTACATGCTCAGGTATGCTCCCTTCCCCAATGCAGGCAGTCCCAGCAAAACTCCCCTGCAACCTTCTCAGGTTAATACTCCCCACTCAGCATTCAAATAACACATCAAGAACATTCCCACTTCGTCACACTAGTATATCTCATCAACACAGTATCTGATTGCTTTAAATAAACGTAAAAGTTTGCCAAGCGAGAAATTTTATACGCCAAACTGAGATGTAGTGAAAGGGATACCGTGGAAGACTAAGAATTTTAACTGAAACCTGAACATTTGCATTTATTATGTTTATTAAAATGTGTGTGTTCAGTTTGGTGGGCTTTTCTGCCTAGTGCTAAGTATGTATAATGTGTCAGTTTTCTGCAACAGTGGATAGAAATGTTCTGCACTTGTAATCTACTGCCAGTGGTGCAGCTACTGGCAATGGATAATGTTTTAAGTATTTGCATCAGTGAGCACATTTGAACTACCCTACCATCCATTCTTAGGAAACATTTTATCTATTTTGAAAGAGAATCTATTTTGACCATACATTTACTTGCAATTCTCTTTTATCAAATATCAAAAGGCATCTGCTGTCTGCCAAGTTTAGTTTTATTTTTTAATGTCAGCCTTCTTAAAGCAAAGCAAAAGGCATCACGAAACCTCTGAAAAAAAAAATATATTTTTTGCCCTTGTCAGATACCCAGACGAAGAATGCAAACTTCATGAAATTTAGGGAAAAAATGCTTTACAGTGGACAACATATTGTGTCAAATTTCAGCTTCACATTAGTTTAGCACCAAGTTTTATGTACCTGAAAATTATATTCTGTGATGACAATGGCAATTAAACCTCATCTAGTGTGATACGAAGGCAGTGGTATAATACCACATGATATATTTCAGAAGATTCTGTTGCATACGATTATTGCATCCTTGCAAGCTTTAATAACAGCAGGAGACTAAAAGTTGCTTTATAATAATAATAATGAAACCACAGAAGTTACAGAAGAAGATTACAACTATTATCAATATCAGTTATTTGCTTACTTTTTGTGTATATTTTTAGTGTTTAAACAAGGAGCTAGGTTGATAGCCTAATGTGGCAAGTTGTTTCAGGACTGCTCTGCCCCCTGCTGGAGGTGTTGACACCCTGACATACCTGCCCGAGGGAAAATATCACCCTGGAAAAGTGAAGTAGTGAGTTTACACCTCTGAATATTACCTAGAGAAGCCACTGAGGAGCTGATACAGGTGCAAACAACAACACTTGATCCTCTAGCAGCTAGAAAGAACAGGAGAAGTCAGCAGCCAATCAAGACCCACAAGGCGAGATAAAAGGCTTGCCCGCTTCTTTTAAGGGGGAGTTCTAGGTGAAGCTGAGACAGGAGAGTACCTCCCCAGTCCTACCTCAAACATCCAGGCCCATTTCAGGCCTAATGAACTGACAGCATCAGGCCTGAATTAAAGTGTCTGACAAACTGTTAATCGATTGTGGAGTTTAAAAGCCCAGGTGGCTTATTGCAGAAGATGCCTTGCTTCTGGTGAGCTATGACAAGTTATAAAGCTGGAAGCCCTCTTTTAATCCACAGGACAGCTGCCACATATGCAGGAACATGTCAAGCCTCCTTGCTCTGCTCTGGCAGTGTATCCCAGAGATGATTTTAAGGGGAGGAGAGTAGATCAGTCTGTGCTCATTCAACTGCCGCCTTTCTCCTGTGATTGCCAACAAGAGTGTCAGTTAATCAATTGTGGTGTCTTTTGTGAAAAGATGCCTATCCTCTAGGAACTCAACAGAGACCACCAGGCAAAAATAAAAGTGTGTTAGTTTTTTGCCTGTAAGGAGTTAAACAGGATTCAACCATCTCACTTAAAATTGAAAGGTTATATGTCCCTTTACCAATACTTTCCGTCATCCACTTTCTTCTCTTAATGACTTTAATAATGAAGGCTGTAGCAAGGTAATATAGAGACCCATGTACTGTAATTGGAAATGTGGCCACTCCTGGAAACACCTGGGGGTAAGAACAGAATTCAAATCAGCCAAACCTAGATATTGTTGAGAGGTAGAATAACCAAGCTGATATAGGATCCAATGATATAGTCTGTTTTCTGCCCAGCCCCACTGCTATCTCTGGATGAAGTAATCAGGCTTCAGGTTGGACGAAGGCCTCTAAACCTAGCAGAAGGCTATGGAGGACACAAGGCTCTTAGCAATTAAGTTATAGATTTACTTTTGACTTGCTGTGAATTATTTCACTGTTAGCTGTGACTTTTGCTAGATAACAGTACTTTTTGTGTCTTTCCCCCCAGATGCTGGAATCCTGGGAGTGAAGTTCTTCCAGGTCCGGTTAAGGTGTACCTCTCCCCATCAAAACTGGCACATAAATGGCAGCTGTGCCTAGAAGAGGGATAATTTAAAGGTAGTGATGTGGGGCATGGTGCAGCTCATCATGGTAAGTTAATTTTATTTTTCTCTGATAACTCTTATCTCTTCTGTGACTTTCTTCAGTAACTGTGTGAAAATTTGTATTTAATGAATATTATTTCAGATTGGAGGAGTGGAGGAATTCCTGAGGGAATGGTAGACTGGAGAGAGGAGTGCACTTTTGAGTGTGGTATTGTAAATTCTTAAGTAGTTTGGTAATTTATAAAGTAATTTTTGGCTTGTATTAGGATTCAGGATGGATACAATTTTTCACTGTTTTTCTCAGACAGTTCTGTGTGCGAGTTAGTGCTGTCCTACTTTTATGTTGTTTTATTTTTTGTGCATGAGTATATCAGGGGAGGGAAAGGGGTTGTTCCTTAAAAGCAGTAAGAAGGTGCAGGTAGCAGGGACATACTATGGATACTGACATATATGGGCAACATTTTAAATAGCTGTTACTCATATGTATGCAAATATGACTGGAAAAATATAGGCTTGTAAAAGTGCTAGATTAGTTTCTGAGTTGAGTAGTAATCACCTCTTTAGATAAGACAAAATATACAAAATGAAACAATATTACATTATCCAAGATAGATTTAAATGAGTATAACTCATTTAAATGGCTCAGAGGATAGTTTGTAGACATGAAAAAAGATTCTTCCATGTATGATGGGAATTTCAAATCACTGGATGCAGATGTAGTTCTTAATAGTGAAAGAGTAGACTGAGATTGTTAAAGTGCACTCAGGGCCGGCTCCAGACCCCAGCGCGCCAAGCGCGCGCTTGGGGTGGCATGCCGCGGGGGGCGCTCTGCCTGTGGATGCTCCACCGGAGCCGCGGGACCAGCAGACCCTCCGCAGGCACGTCTGCAGGAGGTCCACCGGAGCCGCGGGACCGGCGACCGCCAGAGCGCCCCCGCGCGGCGTGCTGCTGTGCTTGGGGCGGCGAAATTGCTAGAGCCACCCCTGAGTGCACTTGGCAAGCAAAAATGTAAGTGACCAGAAACTTCATCAAATGCTCTCTCTTTTCATCAAATGCTCTCTCCTCTTCATGAAATGCTCTCCCTTTTATTTATGATAGTAAAGTATGAATTGCATTTTAATACAGAGAGTGTCTTCGGGACCATTTTACTATGGATAAACACTGAATTTGTTGAAGCAAGACTTAGTGTAGTTCTTCTTCCAGGAAGTGTAACGGTTATAAAACAGAAATTAAAACATTTTATTTCTAACACATTGCTTATAGCCCTTGTCCTATTCAAAACAGAATAAATACTAAATAAGGGACATGCATGTGACAACATGAATTTTAAAGATTTTTCAGCATTTTGTCAAAGTGAAGTCATATTTGCCTTTTTTCTTTTTATGAGTTCCATTATCTTATATGTCACTTTGGATGGAAACCCTTCAGACAGAAATATATTTTAATTCAGTAATTTAATTAAACCACATTTTCTTTCTGTAACCTATTGGGTCATTTCCAATCTTTAGAAGATTGTTTTCCTTTTGAATAATAGACACTTTCCTGAATTATAAAAATATTATTGGTATGTGCAATAAGAAGATGGACATTGGTTCACATGCAAAATGTAACTTTTTAAAATTTATTTTTAAAAAATCATCACTGAAATTTATTCTGAAAATCCACCTCAGGAAATGAGCAAATAATTCAATCTTTGCATGAAGCAAAAGAAATGTAACAAGTTATGTTTGGTATAAGAGTTGCACCTACAATAAGGGCAATAATGCAGATAATCATCAAAAAACTTGATGAAAATAAGAGAATTTGAGAGGAAATCATGGGAAGAGTTTACAATTATCCCCTTTAGAGTGGTCTTTTTAATTCACTTGAGTAAGTGGATTTAGGATTGCTTAAAAAAAGTGTATATGTCTGGGAATGCAAATGCAGGAAGTTTTTAGTTGTAAAACTGTGAACATCTTAGTCCTAAAAATTCAAATGGCAAAATCAAAAGTTTTCTTTTGTTTGACTATGTAGATTTTGCAGGATTGGGGGGGAAACGTCCACTTTATCACAATCATTAAAGCTGTCTTCACAACTTCACTATCCTCTTCTTTACCCTTTATCAATGAGAGATGCAAAGGTAACAATAAGGATTCTGTGAAGATTCAGAATTCCTTTTTAATCTCTCCCTCATTCTAAAGCATTCTAGAACATACGATTGTCAAATTTCTGATCTACAACATTTTCTTAAGACTAAAATAAAATGTGGTTAAATGTTGAAGCCTTTCACCGTTTGCTGGTAGCCTTAATTGTTTAACATTTCAGCATTTATTTATATCACAATTTCTATTTTATGGTGGACTAGCTTGTTAGCTTTAGTAGGACCAAGATATCATTCTATCTAAGTGAGTACTTTCACCCTGGTTTGCAAAATCTTAATCCTCTCATCCAATTTTTTCATAGTCTGTCATATATCCTCTTTTCCATGGCACCAATTTGAGAAATGTCGAAATCTAACTCAGTCCCTGATAAGTCAAAGTGTGATTCAAGGGCATGGACTCCCAAAAGTACCGCATCACGTGGAGTGTCTGAAATGTTTTCCAAGAGAGATTGATAAGGCAAGAGTCTTTCCGCTGAATGAACAGCATTGTAAGTGTAACACCGACAGACCCCAGTCATCAGTGGGCGGGATTGAACCTAGGGCCTCTGACGCTTAGTGCATCAACCTCTACCACATGAGCTAAAACCCAACTGGCTGTTAGCTAAGGCTGTAGAGCAGATTCATTAATCTCTCTGTCTCATCTCCGTGCCACTAGATGGGACAGAACACCACACCCAGGAGGTGTGTGGGTTACATACTTCCCCTAGCTGAAGAAGTGCGTCCTGAGCTTCAGAGACTTCCCAGTTGATATCCCGGATGAGGCCCCACTTGTAACACTGACAGACCCCAGTTGTCGGTGGGCGGGATTGAATCTGGAGCTAAATGCATGAGCTAAAAGCCAGCTGGCTCTTAGCTACGGCTGTAGAGCAGACTCATTAGTCTCTGTCTCTCTCTGAGTGGTCTCAGTACCACTAGATGGGACAGAACACCAGACCCAGGAGGTGTGTAGGTTACACAAGCAGCTGCAGATAAAGAGTGCTAAAGAGGCTGGATAGATCAATGAGTCCTCCTCCTAATACCTTTCTTTCAGGAATCTCAGAGGTAACATGTTTGTTCTGTTGATGCCTCTTTGAAGAAATCTTGTAAAATTCATAAAAACAGAATGGCCTAAAATTCACAAGTTTAGTACCTGAAGTTAAGCTCCTAAAGCCAAATTTAGGCTCCTAAAAGGTGGCGTGATTTTTTTTCAAAAATGCTAAGCATCTACAATTCCCAGTGAAGACAAGCTGACCTGCAGGTGCTCAGCACCTTTTAAAAAATAATCAAGACACTTGTTTAGGAGCTTAAATGTGGCATTAGGAGCTTAACTTTAGGCCCCCATGTTAGAAAATTCTGGCCAAACAAATCTACTTCCTGCACACCAGAACCATATGTAAAGTATACTGTGCTACACCCCATAAGTATGTATACAGTGGTAATAACATAAATTTCATCTAGCAAAACTAATTCATGACAAGAAAACAGTCTTCAGAAAATTCCAAAAATATGCAGGGGGGAGTAGTCCCTTTTTTTGGGGGGGGGGGGGGAGGGATTTCCAGGCAGTAGCAGGTTTACTGGTAAAGCTGCTGCTTTTGGATTCTGCTGTTGGCAGAGGGGGAATGGAGAGTGAAGGTAACAGTAATAAGATCATTCACTAGTAATAATTAGTGCTGTGTATGTGTCAGAAAATTTGAGTTTGTCAATTTTTTATTTTTGTTAGGAGGGTATGTGTGGCAGGGTTATTTCATGTGGGATAACTGTTGCTGAAAGAAGAGAACTAGGGTTTGTAGGCGTTGGTAAACAATACAAAATGTTTAAATGGTGACTAGATTGGACTGAAGTAGTTGTATATTCCCTGACAAGATTTCCTTTCTTTTTCTTTGTCTTTCTATACGCTCAGTTGTATAGGGCATCCACCAGTTTCCACCATTTGTTTAGAGACTAGAGTGTATTATTTTTGTAAGGGGGAGCCTTAATCCCTGTAAAACTGACACTGGTACAAGATGGTGGCCGTGAAGTGAGCAGACCCTAACCATCAGTTTGAACACTAACTAATGTAAATGCTAACCTCTTCTAATACTTTCCATGGAAATTCTGTTTGTTGTAGATTTTTAAGGCCAGAAGGGACCACACTGATCATCTAGTCTGACTGCCTGTAAGACTCAAGCCATATACTGTCACCCAGTAATTTCTGTATCAAGCCCATTATGTCCGTTTGAGATCTAGCATCTTTTTTAGAAAGATAACCAGTCTTGATTTAAAGACTTCAAGTGATGGAGAATTCATCATCTCCCAAAGCTAGTTGTTCCAATGGTTAAATATATCCACTGTAAAAACATGTGCCTTATTTCTAGTCTGAATTTGTCTAGACTCATTATGCCTTTTACTGCTAGATTTAAGAGCTGTCCACTATCAGAAATCTCTTCCTCCATGTAAGTACTTGTAGACTGTGTGCAAGTCACCTTTACCTTTTCTTGGAAAAATGAAATAGATTGAGCTTTCACTATAAGATCTGTTTTCCAGACCAGTGGCTCTCAACCTTTCCAGAGTATTTCAACCCTTTAGGAGTCTGATTTGTCTTGCGTAACCCCAGGTTTCACCTCACTTAAAAACTACTTGTTTACAAAATCAGACATAAAAATACAAAAGTGTCACAGCACACTATTATTGAAAAATTGCTTACTTTCTCATTTTTACCATATAATTATAAAATAGATCAATTGGAATATAAATATTGTACTTACATTTCAGTGTATAGTATATAGAGCAGTATAAAAAGTCATTGTCTGTATAAAATTTTAGTTTGTACTGACTTCGCTCATGCTTTGTAAGTAGCCTGTTGTAAAACTAGGCAAATATCTAGATGAGTTGATGTACCCCCTGGAAAACCGTGTGGACTCCTGGTTGAAAACCACTGTTCCAGACCATAAATAATTCTTGCAGCACTTTTCTTAACCCTTTACAATTTGTTCACATCCTTTTTGAAGTGTGGATACCAGAAATGACTTCACTTCACTAATGCAATACAGAAGTAAATACACCTCCCTCCTCCTTCTTGCTATTCCCCTGCTTATGAATCCTAGGATCACACTTGCTGCCTTAGCTACAGCATTGCACCGAGAGCTGACAGTCAGATGGTAATCCACCATTACCCCTAGGTCCTTTTCAGTGTCACTGAGTTCGAGGAAACTGTCTCCCATCTTATAAATTTGGACCTATGGATGGATGACCTTGCATTTGACTGTATTAAAATGTATGTGTACAAATGAGGCCACCTTATCAAATGATCCAGATCAGTTTCTATGACTGACTCCGACCCCATCATTATTTGTCACTCCACCAGTGTGTGTGTCATCTGAAAATGTCATCAGTGAATATAAAATCATTACTCTCAGATAATTGATCAAGATACTAAATTACATTGGGCCAAGAACAAATCCCTGCAGGACCCATTAGAAACCTCCCACATTTGTTGATGACTCCCCATTTACATTTACTTTTGATATCTATCAGTTATCAAGTTTTGAATCAATTTAATGTGGGCTACGTTGATTTTGTATGGGTACTCACTTTTTTGTGTGATAACGTCATGAAAAACTAAGTGAAATTCCATCCAGAAGTCTATTATGTCAAAACAGATACCTTGATCAGCCAAACTAATAATCTCATTAAATATGATATCAAGTTTGTTTGACAAGACCTATTTCCATAAAATCATAATGATTGACATTAATTATGTAACTGTCCTTTAATTCTTAGCTGATTGCATATCTTTATCAGCCTTTCAATGATTTTGCTTGAGATCCATGTCAGGCTAATTGGGCTATAGTTACTTGGCTCATTCTGCTTACACTTCTAAAATATTTTAAGATTCAAGAATGGGAAAACACCTTACAGGAATGTTGTAGCTGAAAAGAAAAGAAAAAGACACCCAGAAAACTCAGTTAAGACTAAAGTTAGAAGAAACCCAAGTGTCTGAAAGTATAAAAATGCACAAAGTGTCCAAACAATCTTAACTCTGCCCCATGGCAACCTCAGCCTCCAATTATTCTTGTTTTCTTTTCATACTCCTGAAATTAAGAGTTTAGACCATCAGGTCCCTGAATTGGAAGTTGTCATTTTTGAATCAAGGATTTATTTTTAAGTTCACTGTGTGTGGCTGTGGACACTTCAGTTTTAGAAAAGACATTGTAGATGTCTAGTGCTTATACAATTATCCCTTTTCCCATCTTTCATTTATCATCTCTTTTTATATAAGTATTTCAAGAGTTTTGCAGTCCATGGAAGCAGAAATCCTAAATTTTAAGAAGTCCCTGCACTTCTACATCTTTTGCAGGCTTATATGTATGATACCAGTTTTATATGCTCTGTCACCAAACTGACCTTTGCTTTTTCATTTCAGTGCTATATCTTCATGAGCTAGGCCTAGACAATTTGAATATATACGCCTGCTAGTATATATTTATGTGACTAATCCATACTTTCTCTCCAAATTTATCATGTGAAGTAACAGCCATAATTAAGAGCTGGTCATGGTAGCTAAAATATCAGTTCACCCTAACACTCTGCATTTTGTAGCATTCAAAGATCTCCAAGTGCTTTACACACGTTAATGAATTTACCCTCACAACAACTCTGTATGTAGCCATTATCTCCTTTTTCCATTTTATAGATGAGGAAACAGGAACGAAGTTTTAGTATTTTGATAAAGATCACAAGGAGCTGTATGGCAGAGGCAAGAACAGAACACTGATCTCTTGACTTCAGTACTGTATCTTAACTAAAGAGCCAACCTTCCTAGCAATGACTTTGGTAGATTTGTATTCATGCAGAGTAATTGGTTGTCTGAGCTGTAGCTGTACACCTACAAAAGTAGATGCCATAAGCAGGTTATCTTGAAGCAGACATAAAAAACCATATTAATTAAATTGTGTAAATGTAAAGCCAGTTCCCTCCTCTCTCTCCCAGTGCATCATGGGGGACATTGTCAATGGCATAAATTGCAGGTAGCTGCCTAACTTCCATGGGAATTGGTGCCTTAGTGACCTTTGTGCCTTTGAAAATCTCCCTTTCTCTACTCTGTGTCTGCCTTGTTGAGATTGTAAGCTCTATTGGACACAGACTTTGCCTGTGTTTCATGTCTTATGCAGCACTGTGCATATTGTAACAAATAATATGCCCAAGAAATAATACTTCATCCAGCCTAAAAGTACTGTAATGGTTAAATGCTAACACAGATGTTGCCACCCATGAAAAAACGTGTAAGTGTAGTGAATGATAAGCTAGGCAAATATAAGAACACTGGTACAAGTTTATTCATTCGAGTACTTTGTAATATTTAAAAGCAGGAATTCAGATGAACAGTGTTTCTAAGAGTGTGTTTTATTGTGACTCTAAGTGTTTGGATTTTTAGGTGGTCATGTGCCAAAATACACAGGTCAGTTCGCTTATTAGCTCAGATTTATTTCTTACTTGAAGGGTGTTCTGTAGTATTATGCATCCCTTAAATGATTTATGGATAATAAAAGTATTTGCTTGAATAACTTTCATGTAATTTTTATCTGCCACTACTATTTCCATATATTTCTGTATACCTCTTGGTATTTGTGTGTGTGATTTTTTTTATGGTCAATGGAAATAAGAGTATTACTGTTAATTACCTTCTGTTACTTTGAATCTTGATACGTCTTTGTGCTAAATATTAGTGAATACTTAAGCATCTCTTGCAGAAATTCAAGGCAAATAAAAGAGATCATTCTCTTGCACTTGTTTAAATTTTAATTACCTTTTCAAGCAACAAACAAGCTTCAAGCTAAGACATGCTGATGTTGAAAACTAGGTCATCTTGTTTACGGGCAAACTGTTTTCAGTACTGCAGAGTGATTGTTTAAAAGAAACGAATTAGAGGATTTTTCTAGGATTTAGCAAGTCCATATAATATGTTAGGAGACCCTCATTATACATAGCTGTATCCATTAATTTTCCTGGGTTGTAAACAATTTATTAGAATTCTTCTGTTCTGTATGGGCTTGGATTTACTTTACTTTAGCTGACTTTGAGTGAATAAAGGCTCTCTTAATTGAAAAGATAGCCGATGGAGTCAGAGTAAAAATGTCTCAGGCTCTATTTAATCAAAATGATCCACTGCCTTCCATGCTTTTCAGTCCCATGTAAGATTTGTAGGACTCTACTTTTATTTTATTTTTTTTAACCCAGATTCCTGATTGAACTGAAATTTGGTGATACCTTGTGGGGAAAAAATTTATGGGTCAGGTGAGGGCACAATGCAAGATTATTTTAATTTATTTTCTTCTGGTTCCTTCTAAAAGATCAAACTTGGTCCTTTGTGATTGGAGGCATTTTTTTAACTCTAAAATTTAGCTCTTGCATTGGGGCTAATTAAACTAATTAAAACAATTAATGTTGATCTCACAGATCACAATCTGAGGGTCGTAGGATTGCACAGTTGTACCTGAGGGCAACATTTTGCTGGAACCTTTATGAGAGGCAGTGTCCCAGTGGATAAAGCTCAAGAAACCTGGGTTCTATTTCCATTTCAGCCACTGGCATCATAGATGACCATGGCTAATTGTTGTCTCTCTCTGCCTCTATTTTCCCATCTGCAAAGTGGGAAAATTACACTTTACCAGCTTCCTAAAGCTCCATAAGATTTACGGATGAAAATCACTGTGTAAGAGCTAGGGGGCATTTCTATTTATTTATTTATGTATTTACCAGAGACAATTAATTTTCACAGAGAACATGTGAGGGTTTTGCCTGAATGAGGTATTAACCCTTCCATCTTTGACTTTCTTGATTGTATTCTGTATTTTTGTAACACAATTAATGGAATTGCTTTAGGAAATGTCTGTATTTGAGCCATACAAAACTATATGCTACTGAATGAAGTCAAGTATTTTATTATTTAAATTTAATAATTTAATTATACTGTATGTAATGCTGTGTTTGAAGGATTTGTATTACAGTACTGTAGTTCCTGTTCATTCTCCCTCCTTGTATGTAGACTGGCTATCTGCTGAGTGGAAGTTAATTTACTACATGAGCAGTTTTGATTTTTTTTCTGTTCCAGTTGCAGGTGATTAGTATATTCTGAAAAGATACTTACCCTACATTATATTTGTTTTTTCCTATAAAAATTTGCTGCTAAAATTATTTAAAAATATTTAACTATTATATATAAACTGTAGTAAAGCTCTAACTAGATGCTTGCTGGATACCACCACAAGACAGTGTCAGTTTGTGTTTTTCATACATCCTCCTTAAATGTTAAATCTGTTCTCAAGAAATAAATGTAATACTTGCTGTTCAACATACAAGCTCCATGCGTGTTCCATAGAAATAGGATTGCATTTTAAAAATATATTTTTGTGGCATATAATAAACATTGAACTCTACCTATTGTCTGATTACAAAGATTTGTTCTTATCATATTTTGAGGTTAACTGACTCTGTGGTTGGTTTGTAGTTTAATAAGTTATAGTTCTCTTTATAAGCTCTTCTCCACCTTTTGTAGCCTGTTAGTCCCTGTGTCTGTGTGAGTGTGTGTGTGTGAGAGAGAAAGCACACACGTAATATCTTTAGTAAGGAACCACTCCAATGGTCTCACTCACATTATGTCAATTATCATATGCCCCATAGAAACAACAGACTATATAAATGTGCTATGAAGATACATAGAAAGAATACTTTAGAAACCCATACTCCCTGTGTAGACAGTAGACAAAAGTTAATCAGTAACTCACAATGGAAATGGCTCAAGCCAGAATTCAGCAAGAGAAGTGTGTAGAGGTACAGCAGCAGTGTTAGCGGTCCTGTTAATCTGAAGTTCTGACCAAGTCTTCTATGAAGACTTAGAGCTGCTTTAGACATAGAAGGCAGTGCTGTATGGTAGCCAGCTGGCATAGTACTGAAACTGACATGGTCACCCACCAGCAATCCAATCCCAAATGCTCTTCTTTGTCCATAGAATTTTTACACCCTGTCCTTCTTTTAAAAAAGTATCCAAGTTTCTGGCTAGCCATATGCAGTAGGTTCTTTGGGGCCCTCCAAGTCCTCACCATCCTATGTGTCAGATGCTGCAGGACCACTTTGGACTCGTTGGAAGCTGGAGCCCCAAAGAATTTGAAGGTGAAGCTGGGAATTAAATGTCTGCTGCAGGGGCAGAAATGGAGAAACCCTTCTTGAGAAGCAAAAATTACTGAACTAGGTGTGTAACTATGAACGAGTTAAAAAGGTTAGCATTCAAGGGGTTTACGTCTTCCCCTCCCAGCCCAAGAGGGCAACAAGAGAATACACACCTAGCTTCTCTAGGATTGTTGGATGGGAGATATTTCTTCTGCTAATCATTATTAACATTCATATTGAAACTAAACTCTCTGGTGATCAGAATAGAAAGACAGTCTGTTACACCTACAAGTCAACATTTCTATAGCACTGGCTGAATACCATTCGCTTAAGGAAGAAAAACACTACAAAAGAAGATCAAGAACTATTTGGGGAGATTAATTCTATTCTTTTGATTCATACAAAACTAGATACACTACCTGTTTGCCATGGCAACTATATCTTGATAAAACTGTTGTCATATCTGCATGAGTCATTCTTGGCAGGGATAATCTGACTCTTTCTACACAGAGCGCTGAAGAATCCTGACTTTACTTTAAGGGATGGAGGATGATGCGTGAATATGTGTGGGTTGCAAACAGAAGAAAAGTGTTCTCTAAATCTCAGGCTAAAAATAGTTAGTGAAGTTAGAGTCTACATTTTGACCATAATGTTGTCTGTGGAAAAAACATTGCTAGAGCATAAACAAAGGTCTAGATTGTTCCTGAAGAATGCCCTGTAATCAACACATTGTTGTCACTATTTTCAATATGAATTTTGGATCTTTGTTTTCTATCAAGTTCTCAAAATTGCAATTAAATTATGTACACACATAATAAACAGAAGGAAAGTGCTTTAAAATAGAACAAGATACTATCCTAACCTTCAATATCACTCACAATGTGAAATATATTAGAATATATTTAAATTCAAATATTTCCATTTTTTTTTACCCTCAACTATGGTAAGTCATTTTCTCTATTGGTTCACAGGAATTCGGTTCTCAAATCCACTCCAGTAATTAGAGAGAGGCTTGAACCAATCCTCTTGAACTTTGAGAGGGGGGGAAAGGTAGTGTTCAGCTTGAAACCCCAGATCTAGATATCAGATTTGAGAATAGCTGTTGGGGTTGAAGTAGACTGATCCAAAACCCTGGATTGGAATTTCCCAGAATGGTCTGTTACAGGTAGTTCAAAACCCAGTTCTTAATTTTGCAGGCTGTTCCCAGCTCCAATGATATTTAACTGAAGTTACCCAATGCCCCTTGATGAACTGATTGTTAAATCAGTACCCAAAAATAATCATCTAAAATATTAAACAAAATGAACCTGTAGGGATTATGCAAACCAGATATGTCATATCCTTAAACAAAAATGAATAGTTTCCTGCTTCCTGTATTTACCTCATACAATTTTGTATATCAGTTTGATTTCTCCCTCCTCCTTTGAGAAAGCAGAAAATATCTCCTACTGAGTATCTGCACCAGTTCAAGGTGACAAGAAGTTCATCATATGGTTTGGGCAGAAATTTGAACCTGCCTCAGCTGGCTGGACTCTGACTTGCTGAACTGAACCTACACTTTAGGAGATCATACACACCATCATATTGCTGCTTCTCAGAGAGAGACAGAGACTTTGGCAATATACAAAAACCTGTAGGAGAACACTTCAACCTCCCTGGCCACACAATAGCAGATGTAAAGATCTTACATCTTACAGCAAAAAAAAACTTCAGGATCAGACTTCAAAGAGAAACTGGGGAGCTTCAGTTCATTTGCAAATTTGACACCATCAGCTCAGGATTAAACAAAGACTGTGAATGGCTAGTCAACTACAAAAGCAGTTTCTCCTCCCTTGGTGTTCACACCTCAACTACTAGAAGAGGGCCTCATCCTCCCTGATTGAACTAACCTCGTTATCTCCAGCCTGATTCTTGCCTGCATAGTTATACCTACCTCTGGAACTTTCCATTACATGCGTCTGACGAAGTGAGCATTCACCCACGAAAGCTTATGCTCCAATACATCTGTTAGTCTTTAAGGTGCCACAGGACTCTTTGTTGATTTTAGAGACTTCCCTATTGCTAGATGTGAGAAGTGACCCAAAAAAGGTCCTTGACGGTCATGGTTCTCCTGTGTCCCAGATTCCACATCAACAAAAGGCAATGTCTCTCTGGGTGGAGGGAAGCTATAACCAAGTCAGTTTTCCAACAGGAATACTGGATAAAGAAGACAGGACATCTGCATCTGAGTAGTGGTTGAAGGGGGAAGCAGTTGCTTTGGGGGAAGTAATCTCTTCACTTAGTAGATGGGTTCTGTAAAAGTGTCTTTATCTTTTGTTTTCTGCCCTTTGGGTTGTTGTCCGTCTTTGACTAAAGAGGCAGTAACTGAGGATCTTGTTGTGAAGGAGTTTGTTTGCTCTGTCTGAAAATAAATCCTAAACCCTCCTTGTAAATTGAGATGTTTTATCTGTTTAATTATTTTTGTGTATTTGTGATGAGGAGTGCTTGGAACGGGGCTCTGCCACATTACCCTCATAGAGTCATATCTTATATTTCATACCCACCCCTCAAGGTCGTCAAGACTCCAACCCAAGAGCGCAGCAATGCGGTGAGGCTGGCCAAGAAAGAGCCATCCGCTTTCCATAGCCATCCTAGAAACAACATATGCAGCGGGACCCCATGCCCAGAGCGTAGGTTTAGAATTGAGTTTGCCATACTTTACATACAAAGCTTGGTGTCCCCCATTCAGTGTGCCCTGGATAGACATCCAAAGATTCTCTGTTTACAGATTTCCATCAACTTTGCTTTAGTTTAGAAATTAAATGTTATAAAAGTGGTACCTCTGCATTTGAGCATGACAGGAATAGAAGAATTCCCATGAGATAACTAATCTATAACGGGATTTTTTTGCTTTGTAAACTTGCTTTATGATGAGAGAAGAGGGGACGAAGAAGTTTTATTTTGGGTGACAAGGAAGGTATCACATTAAAAAATCAACTTTGTGCAAAATAAATCCTGCTTTTTTACTAGTGATATGATGAAGAGGGACCATAACTAATAGCCAGAGTGAGATTTTCACAGGAGTGAAGACAAATGTTTTATTACAGTAGGCCTTTAGAGCCCCAGTCATGGAGCAGGGTCTATTTGTGCTAACTGCTATATAAACACATAAAAGTACAATATAAAAAGAAAACTTGAGGGTGGCTTGATTGGGTAGTGGGGTTTTAAACTAGTCTTTAAGTAGATTGGATAATTTAAATATTGCTTTGTTAGGTTCACGTAGATAAATGACTTAAATCAAAAACATTTTCAAATGCAGATTTCTTTTTCTGATCTGTCTGCTCAACCAATCTTCCTTCCATACACCCTTGCCTGGTGAGTCTGATTGGAGTGAACTACGAGTCTTTCACTTGAATGGTTTCTATTTTATGAAATTCCCATAAAATATGAATGCTGTTGAGACAGCCTTTCTAATGCTAATAATGTATGCTTATTTTAAAATGGGCTTTTCTTTGTGGCCAAGAGCCATGCAGGATCTAACCTCCACTTGAATTAAGATTTGAGTGCACTGACTTGTTTGAAAGGAGAACTGCTGCTTTAGTAGTTCTGGATGTAACTGTTCTCTGGAATCTCTTGGGAGTGAGGCTTAGGGGGAAAGTGATGTTTAGGAGAGAGTTTCTAAACAGAATGGAAGTTCACTAGTTGGAAACTAAAAATGTATGTGGAGGCATGGTTGTTTAGCCTGGTTTTGAAAGTGCAGAATAGATGGTGATTATTCTGTCTCTCTGCTTGCACAGAATGGTATGACCTTCATGTCTGATCTGGGATATACGCATCTCTGCCCTTTGAAGTATTGTGGAAATAAACTCTTCTGACAGCATGATACTCATTTAAATCTTTGCAAAACAGCCCATGTTTGATTCATGTTATGGTCAAAGCTGTTACGAAAATAAGTCACCAAAGTGACATGTATAGAAAGGCAGTTTGTAGGATAAAGCTGATGTGTGATTTTTGGCATCCACTGCAGCTTGGGATGGTGTGAAATAAAATTCCTATTCACTCGGCCTATTGCTCAGATAGTATAGCCAGTGTCCTGCCAAGTGCTATAGGTGAGAAATGTCACGGAACCCAGTGAGAAATACAAGCCAATGTGCCCAGAAGTTAAAAGAACAAATCCTGGAAAGCTTTAATATACATTTTCACTATCTCATCTTGTTTTCCCACTCTCTGCCAGGGAGTTCTGTACCCTCACACACAAGGAACTAAAGGCAATTGGAAGACGTATATCTCATGCTGTTATGAACTGTAGTGCAAATAAGCCAGGATGTAAATATCTGCTTGGTCCTGTGGTACACAAAAACTACATGGTTACCCTGCCTTTAGTTTAAATGCTTGGAAGAATTTAGATTGGATTGCCTGGAAATGACTGGCTGGTCTTGCCTTGAGTACTGTCTTGTTTCCATTCATACCAAAACCTGGATAACTGATCACAAACAACAAAATATGAAGCGGAGACTAGAGAGAAGAAAAATCCTCTAATTGTGTTATAAAACTTCCTCCTGCCTGTGTTAACATAAGAATGGGTCAGAACAATGGGCCATCTAGCCCAATGGCCAGTGCCAAATGCTTCAGAAGGAATGAACAGAACAGAACAGGGCAGTTATTGAGTGATACGTCCCCTGTCATCCAGTCCTAGCATAGGGTCACCTAGAGCATAGTGTTGCATCCCTGAACATCTTTGTTAATAGCCATTGATAGACCCATCTTCCATGAACTTAGCTAATTCTTTTTTGAACTCCATTATACTTTTGGCCTTCACAGCATCCCATGGCAACAGGTTCACTGTGTGTTGTGTGAAAAAGTATTTCTTATGTTTGTTTTAAACCTTCTGCCTATTAATTTCATTAGGTGACCCCTGATTCTTGTGTTATGGGAAAGGTTAAATAGAACTTACTTTCTCCACACCATTCATGATTCTATAGACCTCTATCATATCCCCCCTCCTTAGCTGTCTCTTTCAAGATGAACAATCCCAATCTTTTTAATCTAGCCTCATGTGAAAGCTGTTCCATACTCCTAATAATTTTTGTTGCCCTTCTCTGTACCTTTTCCTATTCGAATATATTGTTTTTGAGATGGAGTGACCAGAACTGCTTGCAGTATTCTAGGTGTGGGCGTAGCACGGATTTATAGAGTGGCATTATGATATTTTCTGTCTTATTATTTGTCCTTTTCCTAATGGTTCCTAACGTTCTGTTAGCAACAGTCAAAAAAGCAGCACATTGAGCAGATGTTGTTAGAGCATTACCCGTGTTGACTCCAAGATCTCTTTCTTGATTGGCAACAGCTAAATTAGAACCCATCATTTTGTATGTATAGTTGGGATATGTTTTCCAGTGTGCATTTTTTGCCACTTCACTATTTGCCCCTTTTCCAGATCATTTATGAATATGTTGAACAGCACAGATACAGTACAGATCCTTGGAGGACCCCACTATTTACCTATCTCTTTTATGAAAACTGACCTACCCTTTATTCCTACCCTCTGTTGCCTATCTTTTAACCAGAGACTGATCCATGAGAGGACCATCTCTCTTATCCCATGACTGCTTTCTTTGCTTAAGAGCCTTTGGGGAGTGACCTTGTCAAGGCTCTCTGAAAGTTCACATACACTACATGTATTGACTGGATCGCCCTTGTCCACATACTTGTTGACGTTCTTAAAGAATTCTAATAGATTCGTGAGGTATGATTGTCCTTTACAAAAGCTATGTGGATTCTTACTCAGTATTAAAGAAGGCAGCTAACTTATACATACACACACAGTATGTGTGCTTGTATGCACATATATGTGTGCTATGAAGTCTCCAGAAGATAGTGGAGAAGTAGTCCATGGGTGTATTACCTAAAGGAGCCTGTTACTGTCCACTTTGGAAAGCATAATACTCAATTATGTTTCTAATGTACTCTGAAAATCTGGAACTACATATGCACAGAAAAAACCTAATCAAACCTTTTAGATTGTATATTTCATCACTAGATTCAGCATCTGTTCCTAGGTGTGTTTGCTCAAGCTCTTAGGAAGAAAAATGACCTTTTAAGCCTTGCTCAGATAGACATGTGAGATCTCATTCTATCCTGCTGTATTATTGTGTGGGAGGTTATTGAGGGAAAAAAGGGTTTATTTGAGGTACTGAAGATATTATTTGCTGATTGCCAAATACTGAATTAACAGCACATGCTATTTTTTATTTTTGTTTTTTAAGGTGTTTGAGGGAACCCTTTATGGTTTATCTCCTGGTTTTTAATCTCATAACAGAGAGAGGTTAGGGAACCAAATAGTCCAAGGGTAAAGAATGAATGTGTCATGTGGCTCATATTCTATGAATGATAAAATGCTCTAGTTAATCTCTAAAAACATTTCTTTATTTTTCTTTATTACTTTTAGTTACTAAATGGTTACAAAGAGAAGAAATAAAGTCATGATAGCTAGACATATGTTCATTTGCAATCTGTTACCAGCATAGTACATCATCAGAATCATTTAATAATTAAGGTAAATTACTTCTTAAGTCTTAATGCTTCAGCTTTTGTTTATGTTTCTAACATATCTTCTGCAAGATTTGTGGTCTGGCCTTTTAGCCCTTACTCATGTGAATAGTTCCCCTCTCTCCAGTGGGACAACTTACATTTATAAGGGCTTTAGGCTCCAGCCAGTAGATTTTAAGTTTCATTTAAAAAACAAACAAATGAAACTCTTTTTTTTTCTAACCTCAAACTATTGGCCTTGCTGTGATTATTCAGAGTTAATACTGTAATTTAATTATAAAACCCTGCATACAATGTGTCAGAATATTTACATTACCTTTCTCTGATGTACTTCATCTGTTGTAAGTGGTCTATGACCAGTGTACAAATGTCTTTCATTGACTGTTTGTTTAGCATAAGTAGAGTAACTAGGCAATGCTATATGTGTCTCAACAGTTGCAGAAAAAACTGAATTAGGTATTAGAGAAGCTCATGTACTTATAGACTGTATTGTAGTGCATCGCCACAAGGTGGCAGAGTTAACTTTAGCAGTTGCTGAATTTGATGTTTTTAACCATGCAACCCTAATGTTTTATAATAGAAGGCCAAATTCTGCCTGGCTCTGAAATGGGTGCATATTGTGTGGAGAGTATAAGAAGCCCTTATTCCTCCCCTTGTTTTTCCTTCTTAAGGGTCAGACAGAATTGCAGCTTTCAAGAACATAGGACCTGCTCCCCCATTTTACTGCTAGTTGCATCTAACCAGGTCGAGTCATGGTTCCCCCCATGGCTCCCCAATCCACCCAGCACTAACCAGCAGTGCTTGCCAGCTGTACAGGGAATGTGAACAGCTGTACATTTCCACAAAGGAATGTAGTAAAAGAGTCTTCTGGAGCTCCTTGTGCTGTTCCCTCTTCTATTCCCCCTCCCCCATCCTTGGTTGCTAGGCACTGATACTTGATTGTAGATGTACTGACAAGGGGTAGTCCACAGCATCAAGGGGAAAACTAGCAGATGTTACCAGCCTTAGGAACATTTGAGCTGTATTAATTCCCCAGTGTTTCCCCTGTGTGTTTTTGGAAGGGAGAATCTGGAAGATCCCAACCCCCTCCAACTTTGCAAAGCTGCAATTTAGTGGACAGTATATACAGAGCCTTTGAGAAAGTTATCAGGGGCAATGGGAGAAAAAAGGGATGTTGAGATGCAACTCTGCTCCCATTCTGTCCTGACTGGCTCCTTTCTATGCACAGATGCACATGGCCACGTGGGACACTTATTTTCATTATTGTTTACTTTCTCCTGTTCTGTCAGAAGCATTGTGATATTAGTTTAGCTGTTTCAGTGTTGTTTCTGCTCTATTTTACTTTCATGTTCCAATGCACTGGCACAATGCTGCAATGTGTGGGGTCCAAACACTGAAAGCAAAATTACTTAAGAATCTGCATTTCCACTGGAATAAGAAAACAATGTATAGCATCATCTACTGGCCCCTAAGCTTTGCAAAAAACTGTTGTTTTTTTGTTTTGTTTGTTTTGTTTACCAATGCTGCATTTGAGGCTGGTTTGAGCATACACTATCCCTTTATTTTTACTAACACAGCATGTGTTTTTGCAGAGGAACTTCAAACAAATCCCCTCTTTTATAAATTGTCACATCACTGCTGTTTGTTGTGCTATCTAATTTTCATAAGGCTTTATAATATATATGGATTTTTTAAAGATTTATTCTTTGCAAACTCTTTTCTTTCTCACTTTATTTTGGTTTCTATTAGGATGAGGTTGTTTGAGAGCCTACCACTGTATTCCGGCTCACCGCCTCCATTGCAGGGGCAGACAGGTTGTGATGTCCTGTCACCATGACTACATGCAGCCCTCAGAGAGGGCTCTGCTAAAATGATTGTGAGTTGCTGGGGGAGGGGCATCCGGCTATGCTAACACTACTTGTTGGATGTTTCACAATGGTTGCACTATATTATGAGCCTGACCTACAGTGTGTGTGTGTGTGTGTTCTTCTGAGACAACTTTATGCAGGAGTGAAAATAAGAACACATCATTTCAGAAAGAAACAATGGAAGATTGTCAACATTCTTGCATTTGAGTATCACTGCACCAGGGCTTCTACCCCTATTACTCACAGGATGAGCTGTTTATCATAAGCTGTACTCATTTCCTATCAGTTTCTTCCTCCCAGCTCAGTTACACCAATTCCCTGCTGTGCTTACTCAGAATTTTTTTAACTCCTGAGGAACACGGTCTTTTGGTTCCTCAGCCAAAAGCCTTTTACAAGAGGCAGCTCACTTATTAATTTTGATTAGACATGTTTGTTTGAAATGGTATCAAAACATAAAAACTACAGTGAAAAAGTCAACAGATTCTCCTTTCCAAACAAACAAGTTTATAAGCCAAAAGAGGGAAGAGCCAGAAAATTATGCAAATTTTTTTGGTGGTAAATTTCAGCCAGCAGATTTTAATAAACACAGCTATTATAGAATTGAAGGAGCTCCTGTTTGGGGATGGGTTCCTTCTGTTTCCCCCCCCCCACACACACACCTCTTAGGCCTTTTGATACCCTCAAAGAGACTCCTGCAGAGGAGGATGGCCCCTGTGTCACTGAGCATAGTGGGTCTTCGCTGGCAGTGGTAACGGCAGGATCAGAGTGAACCTAACAAGAACTGGGCAGTTGTAATGTGATATTGTATTTGTGGTTGGGGCTTTCATCCAAATTGATTCCATCCAAACTTTATTATATTTTTATCTGGTCTGCTTCTGTTTCTAAGATGTCTAGTACTGTGGTATCTAAAACATTTAATCTATAAATCCATGAATCGTTTGAAAAAACAATGTACAATTAATGGATTTATAGATTACAAAACCAAAAAAAGTGATCTGGACCTTGTGTTTTTGTCTGTTCCAAAAGATGACATGCTTAGCATTGTGCTTGGGCAAGAATTCAATTATGACTCAGAAGGAAGAGTGCTACCTAGTGAATTACTTTTTTTTTTCCTTGGAGGTGTCCCATCCATGTTCTGGCCTGGTCTGGCCTGGCCTTGCCTTCTTTAAATTTAGGAGATCTGATGTGATCACAGCTGGAGTTGGGATCACAGCAGAATATTTGTCAGTTTCATTCTACTCTTCCCAGCTGTGCTTGGGGTGTGCTGTTTGTATCAATACAAGCACGGTTCTCTGCTACTGAAGGATAGGTTCTGTGGTTGGGTGAGGAAAAAGAGACAAACTTTGATAAGGAGGATCAAAGCGGCAAATGGCATAGACTGAAAAATGGAAGAGGACTGAAAAACTGAAGGGCGGCATCAGGGAGGCTTTGGCGGCGTTTCTGCAGGAGGTCCGCCGGTCCCGCAGTTTCGGCGGCAATTCGGCGGTGAGTACGCCGAAGGCGCAGGACCAGCAGACTTCCCACAGGCATGCCGCCGAATCCACGTTACCAGTGGACCTGCCGCAGGCATGCCACTGAAAGCTGCCTGACTGCCATGTTTGAGGCAGCAAAATACATAGAGCCGCCCCTGCCAAGGGCACCCATTCTTCAGCTTTAAGTTCCCTAGCTATCACCTCTCTCCTTCCTGACTGAGGTGTTTGCAGACAGCACCGTTCCCTGTGATATCCCCAAAAGGCAGACTGCCTCAGCAGGCCTGCTTCGCCTTCTCTTCAGAGACTGTAAACAGTGTAATTGCCACAGTTAAATTACCACACAGCTCTTTCTAAGCGAGTACATCATTCTTAGGGTAAAAGCATTACAAAGAAAACATATTAAAACAATAAAAGAACCTACACTCATGCTTTTAAGCTTACCAGAGGTTACTCCAACTCCACTAAGGGCTCTGGCTGGTTAACAGTCCTTCAAACCCCACACAGGCATTTTCCTCTATCTAGCGCTCCATGACTCTTTTTGTTTAGAATAAGAAACCCCATGAATCTGATATTTACTCCTTTATGCCATTTGGGCCTTTTGATCCTGGGAATAGGTAATTGGTAGACAAAGGTCCCCTACTCAAGGTAATGCTTCAAAAAATCAGGTCTGGAGGTGGGCATTTGCTTTCCCCTCCTCCCAAGTATTTCCTAGGAAACCTACTTAACTAAAACTTCATTCTTGTCTTAGCCCATTGTTTAAAATAGTTCTTTGAAAGTCATAACACTTCCCAAGGTTTACATTAATTATGTTTCCCAGCCAAGATACATACACTCCCACAATAACACATAACATTTGCATTTGTAATATGATTAACTCCTAAAATACTTCAACTTAATTCAGTAAGGTTTGTCCAAGATATTGCAGAAAATTCCCATACCTGTCACATGGTTTAGCAGAATTTTGGAAGATGAGGAAGCCTCTTGATTATATGTCATGGTTCAGAAGAGTATGGAACATTCTTAGACTAGAAAAGCTCACAAATGAGCTGAGATGGAGGATAAGAGTTAGATCTGATTCTAAAATAACAAAGAATAACAAAGAATAAATTAACAGAAGCAAAGACCTGAGAAATACAGGAATATTTTAATGTAAAACATTTACAATCTCTAGCGTCTGCTCTGGCAACATGAGAAATTAATAAAAATGATGGCTGTGAAACTACTTTTCACGTGTTAGCCCTACCATCAAAAATTGCTCCAGTGGTATATTCTAATTTGAAATGCAAAAGTGATTTTTTTCTTTGTATCTGCTTAAATACTGTAAAATATAAATAAAAAAAACTTTAAACAAAAACAGGCTTGCAAAATTGCCCTGAAAATTTACTAGACCAGTTAAAAAAAAATTTAAAAATTGACTCTGTTGCTCTTTATTGTGACTGATATTAAATTTTTTTTACTCTACTCGTCTTTTTTTAAGCAGCTCTGGTCAAGTATTTGTTATAAAATTAAATTATTATGGGGGAGCTGCTAATGAGCTTTATATTCAGGTTAACACTTTCTGTTATATGTAATAAAAGTTTGAAACATCAAGAAACGTAAGGGGCCAGAATCACAGCTCTGCTGGGCTCACTTTACACTGGTCTGCAAAATGTAAACTTGCTGGCTGTGGGCAGTGGAGGATTCTCCCATGGGTAGGGTAATCATCTGGTAGCACAGGACCCCTAGGTAGCAGTTTATATACCACCAGCTCCCCAGATATAAGGCAGTGGCTGTTATGTTCTGCATCCCTGTGCTTTTCTGGCTGCTGGAATAGCACTCTTTTATTTCAGAAACTCGGACAATGCCTGGAGACCCTGGGATTAGTGGAGTACACAGGTGGTTTAAATCTTATCTTTGCTTTCCCTCCCACCCTGTTATTTAGCTGAGCACAGCTTGACTGGACCAGTGAATCTGCCCCCGGAAAATATGCGCAAAAGGAGGTAGCTACCTGTGCAAATATTACAAATGCAGTATTGAAAATGCATCCATAAAGGAAGCAATATCAAATGCAGACTATCCATGGTATCAAATCCTGTGGGTAAGTCACCCAAAATGCAAATAATAATAATAATAATAAGGTAAAATAAAAATCATTGACTGCCCTGATTTCTGCACAAGCTCTGCAGCACATGAATTAAGGATGCGACTGGTGCAGGTGGGAGGTGTTAGGCAACATCCTTTCTACACAGCAAGCACTCATTAAAGTAGCACAGGATATACCAATTTTATTCCTTGTCTGGAGCTATTCTGGCAGCATAAGACATTGAGAGGAGTCTTCTGCCACTCTGGGGTCCAGTCCACACTGCCAAAGAGAAGTGCTCCACCAGGATCTGTGGGTCTGCTGTGTGCCATTCTAGGCAACATTCCTTGTCCATTCCCTTTCTTTTTGTGGCTATACCCCACATCTAGTGATAACTCAAGATGCCTGGTTGAAGGAGGGGCAATTTACACAGTTTGCATACTTCCTGGTGTGCTTCCAGACCTTTCTGCGCCTTGCTTGGAGACCTAGGATCTGGCCCTTAGTATTGAGGAGTGACAAAAAACTGTTACCTTTTCTGCATCAATTTCCTGCTTCCCTCTGTCGGAGAAAAACTCAGTTCTCGCTTTTTGTTTGGGTGCAGCAAAATCAAATACTTTATTATTTCTCCAGTAATTACAATGGAGGGAGAGAGTGCCATAGGACACAGGGTCGCCCCAGTCCTGGACAGGTCTCTCAACTGGTAAACAATTACATCAAGCCTTTATACCTTTGTTACAGACAATTTCTAGCAATCATGGAGACAGTAAAAAGCAACAAATACATTTTGTTTATACATAGCAGAAAGGCTTATCTTATTTGTCTCTCTCTTAAGAAAAGCAAGCCTGCATTTCGGTTAGTGATTGCAAGGTCGTAATAACTTTGTACACAGTTCTTGTCCTGTCGCCTCGCACTATCTTTGCTCCTACAAGTCTCACGTCATTAGGGTTATAGTATGGCCTGACTCTTGCTAACTGACTGACACGCATTAAAATCCGCTTCAAATCCTTATTGAAGCTTTCCCTGCTTCCACACCTCCATGCTATGCTCTCATCATTAGATCCAGCCAGGGATGTGTAAAGCGTGCATAAGGGCTCGGTGCTCCCTGCAGAGTCCTAAAATGAAGCCCACAGCCACCCTCTCCCTGTAACTGCAGTATAAGAACAAATGTGATTAACAGCAAATTTTTGTGGCTGATGACCTCAATCAAGCAGCTTCTGTTCCTCTAGCAGAGAAGGCAAGAGCACAAGCATATATGATAGCTGTGTGAAATTATTACTGATAAAGTTTTATAACTGGGTATGTAACTTAAGTGTGGGACGATAGCTCCTGGCACATTACTCATATGGCTCTTGGAGTTGCATAAGTGGGTTAGGCCCACTGATTAGTATGACCCACTCTTCATTAGGAGGAACAGCTCCATCTGTTAAGACTTTACAGAGCTTGCATACCTTGTCATAGGCATGTACCTGGGGCCATGCCTTTTAAATGCATGCCTGTCATTTTCCACATTGTGAGGGTGAAGGAATGTCCAGTTACATATTGTGCTAGAAGTAGTGAAATGGCTACAAATTTGCCACATCATAGAATCATGTATTGTAGGATTAAGAGTAAATAACCCAGCGACATAGGAGTTGTCAGGAAAAGCATGTAGTGTCATAGAATAACAAAAATACCATGTCAAAACTAGTAATTTAGTGGTGTTCAAATTACAGATGTCCTCAGCTGCTTCTTGTAGGACATGTATATTTCATATTAGAGCTAGGAGTAACTGTTTTGGCTGACTCCATTTTTTTTCTTCATCATCCCTGAGTGTATTTGTGTGTGGAAAAAATTAAAAAGGCATTGGTTATACTAGAAAATGTACTTAAGTGTTGAGTGCTTGGCATGGCTGCCTGCTTGACTGCTATAAATTGTTCATGATATGTCTTTTCTTATATGCATCAACCACAGTTCTTGCTGCAGAGATGCATGTGATCTGCCTTCTCTCCTGAGAGGTGGTAATATGCTTCAGTTTACATAGGTTACTGCAGTACAGTTTATTTTCTTAGACTAAGATTCACATTTCATAGCATAAGGCCTGAACTATTTAATGTTGTAAGTGATGGAGGGTATGCTCTGCATCAGGGAGATAAAATGTATCTGTTCTCTATGATGTCTGGTGGAAATAGATCAACACACATTCACACCATCCCCCACTGAAACTCACATTAATTGTGACAAGCTAGTAAAAACAAGGACTTTCACAGTTAAAAATCAGCTTACACACACACACACACACACACACACACGACACAGTGAGGTGAACTAAACTATTTATTATGTATATTTGTTATGAATTTAGCCTCTTTTTGGCTAGCAAATTTTTCATGGATCAATCCTGATCTTTTCAAATATATTCATTAGTATTTGCTGAACAGTTTGAACAGGTGATTATCAGATGATGGGTTCTTTGAATTGCTTGCTTTGACAGTTATTAATTATTTGTGTGGTGCAGCTGGTTACCTCAATCACAGCTGCTCTCTGAAGCTCCAGCACTGTCTTTTCCCCTGTCCTCAGCTTCTTGAGTTTCCTGTAGGTGTGACTGGTTGTGGTGCAGTGTCTTTGTTAGTGTGAGGGGTATGTGGAAAGGGGAAAGAGTACATGTGGCTTGCTGGCTCTGTGTATGGATGGCTAGCCTTCATATACATACATGCAGGGCAGTGAGAAGGATCATGTTTGGGGTCCCCTGGGCTGCTACTCACCGGGCTGTGGCTGGCTTTCAGTGTCCCTGATCTGGAGGTGTGGCTCCTCCTAACACCACAACCTCTGCCCCTCTCTCAGCAGCTTTCATTTATTGTGCACCTAGGAGGCCTGGCCCAGACTTTCCAATCTCAGTTAAGTAAGAGAGAGCATTGGAAGCAGGTGAGAAGGAATAGGTTTGACTTGGGTTGCAGGAAAGGAGAAGGAATGGGTTTGGATGTACCTACAGAAACACATAAACAGCATCCTTCAGATGTCTCATCATGGTAGAAACATGAGGACTCCACAGACAGTATTGCTCAGGCTGCATCCGCTCCTCGTAGGATGCGGGACAGCTCAGACCTCTGAGGGTTTGGCTCAATACACGATAATTTCATATTTGATTGGCATAGTTTTACTTTGCATAAGTGATAATTTCCATAATAAAAGTCCATATGAAAATATGTAATAGATAGTTGTTATACGCAATATTTTTTTCAATCTACAGTGAAGATTTTAAAAAGATATTGGGCTTCATTGTGCACTAATCACCGGTCAAATTTTGTTTTACACAAATTTTGTGTATGAGCAACGGAGTGATGAAGAGTATCGAAAACTACCTTATATAATAATTTCAAATATCACTGTGCATTAAGGGTGTCTTCCCTCTAAGGCTCAGTGCAGTATTGTTCTTCCTTGCTCTTTATATTTATCAAAGGCAGTTCATTACTGACCTTAGGATCCAAAGCCCTTAACAATTATAAAACCCTCAGTTCAAGCCACAGGGTCTCATCCAGCCAAAATTACACATAAGCAACTTTTGAAGAAATCGTAAAAGTCAGTTTCATTCTACAAATTACCTTCATTCCTCTGGCTTCTGAATTTGAAGCAATAGGGCTTTAAAATTTAGATCTCCTTCCAGGTTTTGGAGCAGGAATTCCTTTTGTATATTCATGTGGGCTTTGCCTGTCAAATATTCTTGGAGGGTCACCAGCAAGGTCTTTTACCAGTCCCGATAGGGGTCAAGTTTCCATTACCATTAAGCCACTAGGTCCCTTCATTAGTTTGCCGAGGATGTAAGGGAGAGCTTGCAGGTCTTACTCTCCCTTTCAAGGGTAGTCCCTTATTCTATTTTCCTCTAAACCTTCAAAAACGGATTGGTGCTTTCTACAATGTCCTGTTCTTTCTCCCTATAGTGGTATTATATGTCCAAACTTCCAGAAAATTTAAGAGGAATTACTTGCTTTCCTTAGTTTTCCAAAGGTATCAGGAAAAAGTCCAAACCATTCTATCCTCAAGTTGAAAAACAAGTTTACAAGTCCAAAATGTTTTCATGCAGAGTTGGCCAGGATGGGTGATTCTAGCAGTCTATTCTAGCAACTTCCTCACCTCCATGGTGAGGAACAACAAGTAGGAACTTCCATGTGTCTATAGGTCTTGTGCCATCTGAAGTTCTTGAGATGCATTTGCAGTTTATTTCTTCTGTTCTGTTATTACTTGTCTTTTGGTTTGGCCAATCCTTCTTGAAGTCTTTCCCTGACAATGATGATTGATAATGTTTGATAGAAGGTGTCCTAAAGGGAAAGAAGGTGTCAGTTTTTGCTCTGTTTATATGATTGGTTCCTACTAGCTCCCTCTCAAGATATTAGGGATGTTTTTCAAACAAACAAACAAAAAAATCAACAGAATCCCTTTGGCATGCAGCTGCGAGTGGAGAGAAGCAGCTAATTTGATTAATGATGTAGATCACATCTTTGGAAGGGAACGTCAGCCTTTCCTGCTGAGATATCAAATACTACTCAAAGATGGCATATAAAATAATCCAAGCGAGAAAAATCATGATTTTTTGGGCTAGATATTGGAACATAAGAGCTGCAAGCCAAAGGGATTCTGTTGATTTTTTTTTGTTTGTTTGAAAAATTATCACTCCAGGCCATCTCAGATATTGCTGTTTCTCATCATATTGGAAAACTTTCTGTTACCCACACAACACCTCTAATGAACCAGAGTACCACAGACTTCTCCAAGATGATCTTTGGACACGCAGACATATTATATTTGGCTTAAATAGAGACATAAGGGCTTGATATCCATTCATGAGGAAAATCTCTGACCTTTCTGCACTTTGCTTGGAGCCTACTAACAACATCCTACCACTGCCAGTGCTAATTTTCAAATCAGGCTAGGGAATGGGACAGAAATGGTGACGATGATAGGTTACCTCCTTCTGTAAGGATATCCATCACAATAGTAAAAATGCTATATGAGTTAGGTGGTATTATTTATTATTGACCTCTCAGCAGCTTTTGAAGCCTTTGATCATTTGGTGCTGCTGGCTTGTAGGCATAGGGAGAACATTTTTAGATGGCTTCTCTCACAAGTACTAAATTCATTACATTTTTTAAATCCTACAGAGTGGAGGAAGTTCACTATAGTTTAAAATCCCTCTTCTGTTCAAGATCAAGCCTTCTGGGCTAAGATTATGAGATGCCTCATTAGAGGAACTTTGTAAAAGAAAGTTTATTTGTATGCCTAAGACTTTGCCAGAAATTGTAGGTTAGATATCTTTGCTTCTGCCGTGGTTGGTTGCTGCAGTATAGATTATGACTTTATAAACACCTTCTCCTTTTTGGGTGATCAGATGATGAGATCCCGCCAGTTCCAAGTTCATAGTGGCTAAGAGTGCAGAAAGAAGAATGTATTAACCGCTAACGAGTATTCTGTATCTCAGTTTTGTCAATCTATAACGATCCACCCTAAGGATTATACTACAGGCTTTGTTCAGTTACATTAAAATCATTGTTAAATTGCACTTTCATTTGCCTGTTCATTAGTCCTGCTGTCATCGGAACTTGTTCTCTGGAAATAAGGCTATAAATGGAGAAGAGGGAAGCATCCAGAAATTAAAAACTTCCAAAGATAGTTAAAATACTTGATCTGGAATGTAGGAACATCACTACCAGGTAGCAAACTCTACCCTCTATATTCCTATTTGTGAGAAGAAAAAAAAATCAGTGAGTCATTTCATTTAAACAATGATAATTATAGCTTATCTGTAGAGATTTCTTGTATATGATATAAAGCAGGGTAATATATATTTTTATTTTAACAAATTAGGGACGACCTTGCAGGATTTGTATTTTCACTCTTGAGTTATGCTTCATTCTAGTTGGCAGAGAGAACCTACTACTCTACAAATTACCTTCCATATCATTTCCTTACCATTCCTTATCATTTCCATATCAATGCATAAGGTATAGACAAATACAAAGCATGTTTATACTGATTAGATAATCCCAGAAGCAGGGTATTATGGACACATCCACATTGATAGGGTACTAAGTGTATTGTAGGCAGGTGATTATACCTTTGCCAAACATAATTGTTTAACTTAAAATTTTCTAACCTAGGTCTCTTCCTTGTGTTGTTTTGGGTTTTTTAAAGTTTCAGCAAAAGCAGTCCAGCCATCTCCATGAATGAAGTTAGGGAAAAAACAGGTAATTTTGCCAATTAAAAAAATATTTCTTTGAACCATTTTAGCACCTCCGTACTTTGAAATAGGTACTTGAAATTTGGTAGAAAGAAGACTGTGCAGTGAAGTAGGTGCTTTGTGCTGTCCCTGTTAAATCTGTTGGCTATCAAATAGTGGAGGTCCACAGAGCTTCAGCAATGTAGAAGCCATAGAGGGTAATTTATTTAATGGTGAACGCTGCATTAAACTTTCTTTAAACATACACTTGTTTGATTTACTACATATGCATAATATTTTTACTACATGTGAAGGTGGATGCATTCCTTGTCAATATCAGTCCCTCTTTTCTTTCTTTAAACAATAAAAGCACAGAGACAAAGAAAGTAAATACAATAAAAAATGAAATCTTTATTTTTTGGCTCGATTATAATGTAGTTTACGTTCTTCATGGTAACAGCAATTTCCTGCATGCAGTTCACCAACACATTACAAGTCAAAAGCTTTAGTAAAAGAGTCTACCTTTAACTTTAGCTTGTGTATGAAACACAAAATGTCCTGATCTAGATTATACACGTGTGCCATTTTATTCCTGGAAAATATTGTGGGTCCCATATTGTATTTAGAAGAGTTCTAGCACAGCATGAATCAAAAAGATTAAGTATAATCTGTGTCAGGGTCAGCAACCATTCAGAAGTGGGGTGCTAAGTCTTCATTTATTCACTGTAATTTAAGGTTTTGCATGCCAGTAATGCATTTTAATGTTTTTAGAAGGTCTCTCTCTATAAGTCTATATTATATAACTAAACTATTATTGTATGTAAAGTAAATAATAGTGCAGCGAGGTGAGGGGGGCCGGTGGCTGATATCCCAGGCTGGCAGCGGGCTGAGTGGGGCCGGTGGCCAGGACCCCGGCTGGCAGGGGGCTGGTGGCCAGAATCCCAGACCATCAGTGGGCTGAGTGGGGCCGGCAGACGGAACCCCAGAGTGGCAGTGGGCTGAGCGGCTCAACCCGATGCTGGTCTGGGGTTCTGGCCACTGGCTCCTGCCAGCCGGGGTCCCGGCCGCCAGCTCCGCTTAGCCTGCTGCTGGCCGAGGTTTCCGTTCATCCAGGCAGGCATCAGGCTGAGCAGGGCTGGCGGCCGGCATGCTGGCTGACAGCAGAGTGCCACTAAAAATCAGCTCGCATGCCTCAGGTTGCCGACCCCTGATCTATGTAAACAAACACTGGAAAAATAGCAAGGATTCCATGAACAATAAGACTATCTCAAAACTTCTGATGCAAGCAGTGCTAGAAATTCAAACATCCCCCTGCCACTTCCACTTACTAGCCATAACTATTTGGAACCAAATAAACTTGGTTTCCATTTTTACACAAAATATTTCACATTGAAATGTTTGCAATATTAAAACAAAGTAGCCTACAAATACTCACTATTTTCTTTATTTCTTTCATTGTGAAGTTCTCCATTGAAAGTTACCATGGATAGAAAATAAACAAGTGACTGTGGAAAACAACTTAAGAAACAATTACATGAAGCTGATGACAGTTTTCTTATGTACAAAAATGCTGCCAAGTAATATGATTTATTTTTACATTATTTATATATGCTAACCACATTTTCAACAGGTTAAACAGTTTGTAGTAGGTCCTATACAGTCTGGCTTTACACCAAATAGTAACCATTTAAAATGCAAAACTAAAGAAGCTGGTAAATAACTGCAAACTATTGCTTAATGATATGAAGGAATGAGGTCTGGTTGAACAATTTAATTCACTTTACCACTGATATATGGCTTCCTACAGTGAAGAACTCTGAACAGTAGATGGAGCAAAATACAGCAGCAAAGGCAATATTAACATGCATCAGTGATACCCTCCAAACGATCTATAATGGTACAGAATACAAGAGATTACCTGTTGAAAGCTTGCAAACTAAATATACTGTGGCACTTATTTGATACAAAGTACTGTGGCATGATCACTTATTTGTATGCTCAAATATGCACAACAGTGTAAAATAAGTATTTACATAACAGAGGGCATTTTATTGACCTATTAGATGTCAGTCTAACTGAGAGAAGAACATACGAAACAATACCTCAGGATAAAGTAGAATTTCTAAACAAGTGACTTGTTTTGATGAAGTCACTTTTCAAGGGCAGGTTCCATATATTTTTTTCCTGTGGAACATTTAACAAAAACAAAGACTATGTGACTGGAACTTGGGATGAAGTTTGCACTTGCTGATATTTAACAACTTGCATAAAAATAATCCATTTTTAAATTCTTGTAAATTACAGGAGACTTTGCAGGCACATAAAGATTTGTCTGGATGCGACAACACAAATAGTTAAAACACCTCAAATTTTAGAGCCACCCTGAAAAGTGGAAGTAATTAAAACTCTGTTACTTTGTCTGATGTCATTTTTTTCCATGCGTGATCTATAAGTGCAGCATGCCTTCATGCAAATCACTGCTGTCTGTACATTATAGAGAATTAGAGAGCAGAACACCTGGTCCTCGAACCCTCTTCCCCAACATAAAACCCATTTACAAAAATAGTCACATATAATAGTAAACAACCTGTGAATTAAAAAAAACAATAAATTCACCAAAACCAATTTTGTAAAAATATGGCAAATGTGGCAGTTGAATTACAAACAGTGGATACAGTTACTGTACTAAATATTTTGCAGTATGTTAAAACCCACAAAAATTATAGCTTTGCACGCCTTTCATGGTCCCTACAGACTGTAGCCACTGTATGTCTCCTCTTCAGCAGTGTCAGCTGTAATGAAAACAGTAACCTCTTGTCAAGGTTGTTACCCTGTTTTACAGAGTCACAGGTTGATGACGAGAGATCACTGTCTTGTTATAGGCACTGACTGTGAGTGTATATATATATATATATATATATGTATAATATGTATATACATATATATATGTAAAAGCTGTCAGTTTGGCATAAACCTCCTTCAGGAGTCCTGTTGACACGAATACATCTTTTAAAGGCTGTAAACAATTTGTCACACAAACAGAATTCTTAGTTTTTTATTTTTTACTTTCCCTAACATTTTCACCTTTATAGTCTTTTTCTACTTTATCTTTTTCATATTTCTCTTTGTCTGGCTTTGTAACACTATCATAGGAAGGTGGGGAGGTTGTAGAGGAGCTCTCATATGTTTTCTCTGGAGTGGAATTTTCATTGAGTTTATCAATAATCATATCTTTGACAGGTAGGCCATCCCCTTGGGTTTTATCTTTGTTATACATACAGGAGACTTTTTTAACTTTTTGCTTTAAAATGTAACATCTGTAAGCACGCTGAATAACAGTAGCAGATACCTCCTCTTGTTTTCTTTTTAATGTAGTTGTAATTGGCTCATAGGAGACTTTAGACGGATTGGCTGCCATAAACCGGTCTTCCATCTGTATTCGAAGTGCATCCATCTCATCACTTTCCCCCAAAACACGCTTTGTAAAAGCAAACAAGATGTCAAGGCAGTGAATTCTGTCACCACTTACCATGGGCAGATCCATTGCAATAAGCTGAACTTTGTTTGGTTTTGCTATAAGAAGAGGAGGATCCAGTGAAGCTGCAAAATCAGACAGTTTACTGTATTCTATGAACTGGGTTGCATCTGGATCAAACTTTTCCCAAACCTCATAGAACATCTCAAAGTCATCCTCACTCAAGGGCTCGGCACTTTCTTCTGTAGCAACACTGAAGTTCTCCAAAATAACAGCAATATACATGTTTACTACAACTAGAAATGAGATGATAATATAACTGACAAAAAAGAAAATCCCAACTGAAGGGTTACCACAGTCTCCTTTAACCGAGCTTCCGGGGTGATCTTTGTAAGGGTCACAGTCTGGTTCTCCACTGTTAAGAATTGGTGCTAACAAACCATCCCAACCAGCTGATGTGGTAATTTGAAATAGGCAGATCATGCTGTTGCCAAAAGTTTCAAAGTTGAACATGTCATCAATCCCAACTTCCCTCTTAACGTAGGCAAAGTTGGACATTCCAAATATAGCATAGATAAACATGACCAGGAAAAGCAGGAGACCAATGTTAAACAAAGCAGGAAGAGACATCATCAAAGCAAAAAGCAAAGTACGGATCCCTTTAGCACCCTTAATGAGACGTAGGATTCGGCCAATTCTGGCGAGTCGGATAACTCTGAACAAGGTGGGGGACACAAAATATTTTTCAATCACCTTAGCTAGAAACATACCTGTTAAAACAAAAAATTCACATTGTAAAGTAAATAATACAATAGCAGCTTTTAAAGTATATTAACTCATTGTTTGTGGAAATATTTATTGCTGTCTCAGAAAAAATTAGAACAGTAAGTTCTTTACTTTAAATGCTGAAAGTTAATATCAATCTTCACTGAAAAGAAGATAATAGCATTAGCATCACATGGACTGTTTTATTTAATTATGAAAATGTTACATTGGAGGCTGTGACACTGTGGTTTCCTTCTGTATAGATTATACCAAGTAAAGATACCCACCAGGAAAAGGGAAATGAGTTAGAGAAAGAGAGTTGCTTACAGCAAAGGTAGCTCATTCCTATCTAAACTTTGCATCAACTCATAAGGAAGCCTAGAAACAGGAATTTCTCTGAGTGCATTAGTTCTTGCAACTCAGTCTCCTACAAGCCTTTTATATCAAATGGTAATAATTAGATGAAAAGTAGGGTGAGCTCATGCAAGTTGTTGGAATTTGTACCTCAGGCTCTGCAGAGTGCTCCACAAAGCCTCTATGGGTATGTCTACACTGCAATTAGACACCACTGCTGGCCCGTGCCAGCTGACTCAGGCTAAGGGGCTATCTAATTGAGGTGTAGATGTTCGGCTCAGGTTGCAGCCCGGGCTCTAGGATTCTGTGAGATTCACTGCCTTTTAGCTAACTGAACTCTAAATATTTAGCCTACATGATGATTAAAAAAATCCCTCCCTGTTCACATACTCCTCAGTTTTGCTCATGAATACAGATTCTGACATTTCAAATTACAATAAACCAAAGCAGATTGGTAAAAATGCTCTTGTATGCATCATTTTATGCACATTGTACTATAAAAATGAAAACTGAAGAATTGCTATCTAAATTGAATTGCAGGCCATGACAAATGACAAAGCCATATATAAAGCATCATAAAATCATTAAAAGAAATGTTCACTTTCTGCTCACATAGTCCCTTCATGAAAGTGAACTGTTCTTACCCACAATGGAGAGAATGACAACCACAAAATCAAAAATGTTCCAGCCTATGGTGAAGTAGTAATAACGGAGTGAAATCAATTTCAGGACACATTCTCCAGTGAAAAGGACAATGAATACCAGGTTTATCCTGTGTAAAATAGTTTCCATCTCATCACTCTGGTCATCTGTTTCTATCATCATGGTGACCATGTTAAGGCAGATAAGAATCATGATGCTGATGTCAAATACTTGTTTTGTTACAAAATCAAAGACCATGCCTTGGAATTTGTTCTGCAAAAACAAAAACAAAAACTATTTATAGTTTGAAAATATGTTTTTCTTTACAAATTGCAAATTCGGGGAGAGCAATTCTCTGTAGCTTGACAGGAATTAGCTTTGTAGAACAGGAGTTGGTAAAGTGATCCACCTTCACAACCCAGAAGGTAACTTTTATCCTTTTCCCCCCTTCTGACTTGTGGCTGAACAAGTTGTCAGAGGTGAGCAAGTAGGGAATTGTGGGATTGTTTTGCATAAGATTTTTTACTGATGATTGGCCTATGTAATTTTTTAGTCCTATTGTGTTTTTGGACAGCATGAAAAATTTATGTAAAGTGCCTTTGTTAGTTTATTTAGACTTTTTGTTGATTTTGTGTTATGTGTTGATTATTGGCCGTTGTAGACTGTTTGATATTAGATGTGGCCTATATTATAATAGACAGCGTATTTGGAGAGGAAATATGGATCGGGCCCAGGCAGGCACGCAATAGATAGAGAACTTGAAGGGAAAACAGGATCGGGCCCAAGCGGACAGGCAACAGATAAGGCTTGGAAAGCTGGCTGAAAAACTCTTGAGGGCGTAGCGAGACTAAAAGTTTAACTCTATGGTTGCCAGAGGGAATAAAGGTTGAATTTTGTAAAGATGCTAAAGAGAAAAGTTTTTGGTGTTTTGAAATGTTTGTAAATAAATTTAGGCAAGATATTAGTTTGCAATTGTTTGGCCATGAATATTTTGTTGTATTAGTTGAAGATTGTATATTGTGCTATGTAATTGTAATTGTATTAGGCTAAGGGCATATAAGTGGTGATGTTTTTTTTTTTTTTTTTTTAGTGTTTAAAGTTAGAAGCTAATAGTAAGAAATTTTAAGCTGTAATTAGCTTTGAATTTTAGGAGTAAGCTAGGAAGCAATTGTATTAATGTAAATGATTTATTTGATGAAGTAAAATTTTTTTTTGTTTTGCCTGCTAGCTATATAGGGTTTTGGTATATTTTAAGTAATGATTAATTGCCCAGTATTTTAGATATTAAAGAAAATTGGTGTTAGCTGCATAGTATTTAATGTACCATGTAATTATTTATAGAGTTTAAATTTATGTTTCATGTTTTATGTTTGTTTGTGATATGTGTTTCTGGCCAGAAAGAATTGTGATTTTGTTAAAATGTTTATGTGGTTTATGTTGTGTTTTTCCTGCTAGGACCCCCCCCCCCCAGTGTCAGTTTGATCACCTGACACATGGGGGATGGATTGGTAATAGAAATTTGTCACGATTTGGTGTGCAATAGAGATTGGGGGAACCCTGCAGAATTTACACCATTTAAGTGTTTGATTTTGTGTATTTATGTTTGTTTTGTTTGATGTTGTTGGTGTTGTATGTTATGAATTGCATGGTTATGGATAAGCCTTATAGATTAAGGAAGTATTATTTTGGCTTTTAGTTTTGTTTTGTTTAATTGGTTATTGTTAATTTTTTATGTGTTTTTTGAATAGAGGGGAGAATTAGGGAATCACTACTGGCTGGAGGGTTGATGACAATGCGGTGAGGAATAAAGATTAGTCAAGTCAAAGGCCACCTTTTTCACCAGTCTGTGCTCCAGGAACAGGACATGTTATCTCCCAGCCTCTGTTCTGCATAACTGCCCTTCACTGACTGTGCTCACTGACTTAGTTGGATGGTTAAGGTTATATCCCTTACTTACTGGTTCCATCACCCTGTGTTATGCATTACTTAGTTTGATGACTGCATACATCCTTCCAGTTTGACTATTATTTAATTTGCTGTAGTGGATAGCTTCTGCAAGAAGTATTATTTTCCAAAAGTTGTAGGGGTTGAGTGGAACAGTTCATCAAACAATACAGTATCTGGTTCACCACATCAGGTAGCTCACACAAAGATTTAGCCTCGTGGAAATTGAACCTCTATGAACACAGTTTCATCTCTTCCCACACTTCCTGACAGGCCCTCTTTAGTGGTCTTTGAGGTCGGGGGTAACTAGGGTCTGCTCCCCTCTGTCTTTGTTTTCAAAGCCCACCAAGTTGCCACTATCACTCTCCTTTATTGCAGGTCTTTATGGAACTCCCAGTAAGGGCCAGTGCATCCCCATTTCCTGCAAGGGTCTTCTGGAGTGAGAAGACCAGGAAGTCAAGGTTAGGAAAGATCCCCTCTCCCTCCAGGTTAGCAAAAGCAATAAGCAGCCAGAATTGACTGCAGCTGCCCTGGGACTCAGCTAAATTATGTAGTGCATCATGAAACTTAGCACAGGTATCTAGGGAATCCCCCATTTCATATGTCCAATGTATATGTTCTTAAAGAAAATATGAGAACAGCCCTAATTATTCAAGTAAGCTAACTCTCAAAAAAATAGGGGCAAGGAGAAAATTCTACCCCTTTAATGAAAACAATAGAAAAAACTGGTTCCTTCTACCACATATATTTTGTACTTACAGCTGTAAACCCCATTTGGAGTTTGCCAGCTCCTGAGACATGTCCAGAGAGTAGACTAGCTTTAGTTTCAGTTTTGAGCTTGAGAGCTGCAAGACTCAGAGAGAGAAGCAGAACAGCTCTCAGAGTGACTGATTAACTCCCTCTCCCCACAAAGGGACTCTTTGAACTGCTGTGAGAAAGTTGCATGGATCAGGCCATTCATGCTCTATGGAAACCAGTGTCCAGAGTGGCAGAGATCCAACCCGGCACTGGCTACTGAGAGGCTTCCGACACCAGGAAGCCAGTGAGCCTGGTAGCAGCCAGGAGAAGACTCTGCCCCACCCAGGGGTGAAGTAAGGGGACCCTTTTTGGTTTAAGCTGGCTAACATTCACAGCACTGCAGCACTCATCTCCGGACTCCTCCTCAGCATACCATCTACATGGGAAGTGCTAGGGAGGGAACTGGAGGACGGGAAGAGTTGTGAGTGTTGCAAGGTAGGAAATTAGTTAATTTGTTAATGTTTAGTACTTACTAGTTAACCCTAATCCTTTTGTCCCCCTTTGTTACTCTGTTATTTTTGGGTGCGTCATTCCTTTGCTGAACTTTGAGTTGTTATATATTGTTTCTTGTGCATTGGGTTTTATCCTCCTTGTCGGTTAGTAGCATTATTCATTTTCTCATGGGACTGCCCTCTTGTGTTTGAGACACAATGTGGCATCACTTTGGGTGGAGGCACTAGGTGTCAGAAAAAGAACCCAGGACCCAACCCATGTGAGGAGAAGGGAGAAGCCCTAAAAGGAGTAAGCATCAGGACGGAGACTTGGTACACTACTTTCAAATGGGTATTTAATGCAGGAGGCATGAAAATAAAGGGACTCTTACCGCTGGCCTAGGTATAGGTTTTTGTGGTTTCTTGGACCCCAGTTTTTTCATTGCATTGTAATATTTCTTCTGTTCTTCTGTCATAAATATGTCTTGACCTCCAAAGTAAGGAAATGAAATCATAACTGGTTACAACCATGTTTACAGACGTAATCTCTAACTATTGTATGTCACCATATAATTTAGTGATGGACATTTGAGTTTACATTTGATTTATATACTAAAAGGGCAATTTTCAGGTATCATACAAGTGTTATTGCACAGCTCTGTCAGCACAAAGTATATCCCACTGATCGCTTCCACTGGTAGTTGGAGGATTTCTCCAGTGTTTGCAAAACCATCTCTCCCTACTCCCCAGTAACATAAGACCACCACAGCAGTTTCTGCTCTTACCTGTTCCCAGTCTCTGACACTGAGCATGTGTCTGCAGGAAAGGGTCATGGCTAGAGCATTACTGTGCCCTCACATTCTCAGACTGCTGGACTGATTCTTCAGGTGACAGTGAGCCAGGTATAAATTAAGGCATCTCTGAGGTAGTTCTAATTTGTGCCAAGCAATAGCCCAGGGGTTCTCAAACTGGGGGTTACAACCCCTCAGGGGGTCACGAGGTTATTACATGGGGGGTTGTGAGCTGTCAGCCTCCACACCCAAGCCCCACTTCGCCTTCAGCATTTATAATAATGTTAAATATTTTTAAAATGTTTTTAATTTATAAAGGGGGTCTCACTCAGAGGCTTGCTGTGTGAAAGGGGTCACAAGTATGAAAGTTTGAGAACCACTGCACTAGCCTCTTCCTGGCTGGCTCCAGGACTGGGGAGCTTAATGGTGGCACAAAACCACCTTTGAACCATCCTCTGCCTCATTCCTGAACTGTTGCAAACATAGCGTGGATGCAGGTCACCATTGAGATCATAGTCTATACAGTTAGTTTAAGAAACAAGCAAAATGGAGTGATACTGAGGGGGATCACGATGGATTCTGTCATAGGAAGACATTAATTTTAAAAAATCCAAACAGACTGGAGCCCCTATCCATTTTAAGGGTTTGTCTACATTAGGAGTGCTTTACTTGTACAAGAATACTGTAATCTATACCAGCAAAGTGCTTCTAGTGTGATGCACCTATACCAGTAAAGCTGTGCTTTATTCTGGTATGGCAAAACTAGTGCCCTGACGTGAAACAAGTTACTCCAGTAAAAGTTCAGTTTTGCTGGTGTAACTGAGTCTGTACAAAGGACTTCTGCCAGCATAGCTTTGTTGGTTAGAGATCACCTCTTCACATCCTTGACTAGGGTGACCAGATGTCCCAGTTTTATAGGGACAGTCCCAATATTTGGGGCTTTTTTCATATGGGCTCCTATCTCCCTGTCCCCCTGTCCCAATATTTCATACTTGCTATCTGGTCACCCCATCCTCGACTGACATGACTACATTTGTAGAAGTCTGTAGTGTAGACAAAGCCTAAGCCTTTCAGGGCCTGTTATTTGTTTTTCACATTAGCCTCCATTTTGCAGGTACAAATGATACCAGTCAAATATCTGACTATTTGATTTGTGATTGCTTTCAGCATTCTAACATTTGTGTTAGTTGATTATGGACACAATTAAATGGAAATCCGTCTAGTGATAAATTTAGGCTGTTAGTGTCTACTAAACTGGAAACTTAAGCCTCAAGTCATGGCATTTGCCCCTTGAAGCATCTGAAGAAGCTTCAGATTGGTCTGCAGTTATTCTGAAGAGAAATGCTGACTGTTTAAAGATGTTCATTCACAGCTGAGTTTTGCCTTAGACTCAGCTGGGAGTAAAATGGAAATGTTTTATCTCATTAATTGATTAGAGTGGCCACAGCTGAAGCCAAAGGATTTTCACAGCAAACACAGACATTTAAGGTGATACTCAGGCTGCTAGTTCCATCAGACACTTGAAGAATTACCATACTTAGGATCCTAGGGTTTCCAATTATTTTTAATTAAATTATTTTAAAATTACTTGAAAGATCAACAGAGTCAGAGAAAAAAAAAATTTCGCACTGTTTTCTTACCTTTTTTTCACCTTTCCAATGAACTACAAATTAAAGGAGGGTTAAATATGGTTTACAAGTTCCTCCCATTTCCTATAATTGAACAGGTCAGAATCATATGGGTCATTCCTACAGATCCTTAATAAGCTTTACTCCTGTGATAAGTCCTGTTGGAATTGATGGGACTTATTCTTATAAAGGCTTGTAGAACTGGATTTGTAGTTGCTTCCTGGTTTTTTCTATTTTATTTATGTTATATACACTCAGGGTATGTCTACATTGGAAGGTGTAATTTCCAGCCCAAGGAGACATACTCACGCTAGCTCTGCTAGAGCTACTTTAGCACACTAAAAATAGAAGCGTAGCCCCAGTGGTGCAAGCACTGGGGACAGGTGCCAAGTACGTGCCTAGGATCATGTATGGGATTGTACTTGGGGCAGCTAGTCCCTCCCACCACTCGTGGCTATACTTCATTGAATAAGTATTTAAGTAGTATGCGCATCTGATTCATTTTAAAGAGGGACTTTTTCCAAGAGGATAACTTTCCTGCTAATCAGAGTGACAACACACATGTTCCTCTTTTGCTTTTTTATTACAAGTTTTCTTGCACAATTTGCAAATTTCTGTGAACATATTTATACAAAACAATATTTATATTATTGTTGCCTGCCTTCTCTTGTCTTCTTGCAGTGAAGTCAAAGTGCTGAAATTATGATGTTGCAGTCATATCCATGGCAGCAGATTTTTTCATTACAAAAATAGGACCAAGCAGAAGGTGAATTTATTTAGATAAATTGTGTGTTCATCATCTTTACACAGAATAAGTCATTGGTTCACTGTAAGGAATGTCTAGAAAGGAAATCGGCTTGGGGATTCATAGCTTTTATTATATCTTGTTCACTTTTAAAGCAGTAAATAAATACTTGAAATACTTATCTTCTTTTTTTGTTGATTGAAGTTGTCTATGATGACACCAATGAAAAGGTTCAAGGTGAAGAATGATCCAAAGATGATAAAGATGACAAAGTAAAGATACATGTACAGGTTGTCCTCATACTTAGGCTGATCTAATAGCTATAAAACATTATACATTTATATATTATCTGCATGAACACTGAGAATCAAAAATTTCATTTAATTCATAAAGCAGCAACTCATGGCAAGAGGAGATAAATAGATACAGATACCATAGTATAGGTTGATAGTATACTTTATATTAGCAATATATTTTATTTGCCTTGCAAAGTGAAGCTTGCACTCAAGTAGATGGAATTTCTCTCTGACTCTTAGTCTCCATTTGTTGGGAGGGGGAATTGGGGACACCCAATTCCCAGCATAGGGGAAGAATGGAGGACCCTGGTACGTGGGGAGGAGGAAGTGGGGGCCGGCACACACATCAGATTTAACTAGAACTGTGATTGATGGCAACCATTAACAACTTCCAGTGTAACAACTGTCAAACGATCAAAAAAAGAATTGCAATTAATCATGAAATTAGAAAAAAAATAGTCACAATTAATCACAGTTTTAATTGCCCTGTTACACAATAGTAGAATACCAATTTAAATTTATTATTTGTTTTTCTATATTTTCAAATATATTGATTTCAATTACAACATAGAATACAAAGTGCACAGTGCTCACTTTACATTATTTTTTATTACAAATATTTGCACTGTAAAAAAGATAAAATAGTATTTTTCAATTCACCTCATACAAGTCCACTACTTTTTGTTCAGCCAATGGCTAAGACAAACAAGTCTGGTTACATTTACAAGAGAGAATGCTGCCCGCTTCTAATTTACAATGTCACATGAAAGTGAGAACAGGCGTTCGCCTGGCTGGTGTTGCAAGTTATTTACATGCCAGATATGATAAATATTTGTATGCCCCTTCATGCTTCAACTTGTAGGCTCTAAAGTTTTACATTGTTTTGTTTTTGAGTGCAGTTATGTGCAAATAAATTTTACATTTGTAAGTTGTACTTTCACAATACAGATTTCTTTACAGTATGTGTATGAGGTGAATTGAAAAATACTATTTCTGTCCCCCCTGGATACCTTCTTAGATGCTCCTCAACCCTGAAAAGTGATTTGCACCAAATAAGTTGGGCAACATACAGTGCCCAGCCTACATGAGCAATGAAGTGTGTGACCCTCTAATTATCAATTTTGAAACAAGATTGCATGTTCCTCTATATTCATTGTATGCATTTCCTGAATATCATTTTTTTAACAACTCACACAGATGATTACCAAAGGCAGTGTTTAATCCATCACCATTTGGCATCTTTAAATTGAGGCTGGATGGTTTTCTAAAAAATAATCTAAACAGACTATTTCAACTACAAATTATCAGATTTAATAGAAATAAGGAAGATTAATTCCCTCGACTGCAGGAATTGCTTTGTGAAATTCTATAGCCTATGTTATGTACGAAATCTCATTAGTTGATTAAAATGGTTATTTTGCCCTTATAATCAGTGAATCCATGTTGTTACTGTTCAATATTTTGAATACAATTCAATATAGCTATTAAAATTTCATTACATATGCGGAATGTCAGAATATATTCAACAAATATAAATAGTCTTAAAACTTATATTCTACTTACATCTCGTGAATCAACAGCTGCATACATAATATCCATCCATCCTTTAAATGTAGCCTGGAAATGGAACACAAGTGTTTATTTACCTGTAAAAATTCAGGCCCTACAAAATGACTAGAGCACATCTCTTAATAATCTTTTTTTTAACAACACAAATTCATGCCAGCACAGTTAATACCACAATAAAAACACTCATATAATACAATTATATGTATTTAGTATTAGTTTCCTACACTTTTTCATAAATAGATATCAGCTATACTAAAATGTTCCAATCCTATGTATCCTACCACTCCATCCCTTCACCAGGCACCATATGTGATCCTTGATCTTTGCTAAGAAGCCTCAGTGATATCATTAGGAGTTTTTTTGTATGGAATAAGTGGCAATTATTGCCCATTTTAAGTAACAGTATTGGGTAAAATGAGTATAACCAGGCAGTACCATAAAATGTGATTTCTAATACTTCACTATTCATTTAATATACTGTATAGAGCTGTATTATAAATATTAATCCAATAGGAAAGTTATGAGTATTTAGTACATTTGTCCTTCTGAAAACATTTTTAGAATGATCCTATTTACCTAATTAATGTTAGTGTGGTTTCCCTTGCATTAATTATTTGTAAATACAGATTTTTAGTGGCAACCACAGTTTGTCCCAGCCATGTAGGAAGAAAGACAAGGCACAAGGGATGTGGTTTAAGTAGGCCACACATTTATTATTGTAACTCATCTAGGGACTATCTGGCAATAACTTGTCCAGAGCAGGTCATTCTTCCTTCCATGATTTGTTCACCTAGTGGAGGTTAGGTGTCCACAACTGGTTCCTGCCTGATGCTGGGATCTTACCACCCTCCATGTGTACAAGGATTAAGGGGCTACAGAAAAGTGGGTTCTCTTCTTGTTGAATGAGACATTAGGAGCTCCATCCCTATTCCCCAGCTTCTTTAGGGGAGGCCGTCCCCTAACTCCACTTCCAATTACTCTCTACCAGGGAACTTGACTCCCACCCCCATTGAATGAGTATCTGCACTGGACAACTGCCAAATTATCAGTTTGAACTGTATCTCCTAACCAAACCACAGCAGCTCAGGGATCTGGTGGGGAAGACTAAAACACCCGCCCTGGCCCTGCCAATCTGGCAGTGAGGGGAAAATTCCTTCCCTCTCCCAAACAGGTGACTAGCACGATGCCCACAGCTGACTCAGAAAACCTGTTCCTACTATAATCCCTGGGATGGGAGGGTGGGATTTGTTATTCTGGGCATATAATGGCACCCTGGCCAGGAGAAAGGGCACACGTTCCCTCCCCTTAGGTGCATGGGTGCCAGTGGGTTCTGGGGCACGCCTTCTCAGACCAGCCTGTCACCTAGGATGCCTGCCCTCTTCTCAGCTCCATTTGCCCCCTCTCAAATCCACAAGGAAATGAACTCCCACAAGGAGGGGGGAGAGGGATGGGGAGGGAGGGGGACCGTTAAAGAAGCCACAGAACCCTCTTTCTTGTGCCTGCCTAGACTAATTCCCACTCCTCAGGCTGCAGGGGGTGCAATTGTATTTTGCATCATCAAAACACTTAATTTTGCCTTTTTAAAATTAGGGACTATCAATGTAAGAAGGTATTCCCTATATTAGAATGGGGAATCCCTCTTGTACCATTAATATCTTAATTACAGGTAAAGTAATATGAGTCTTTTGAAGGGTACTGACTGTATATGAAGAAATTAACCTGCTTTTTGATGAAAGTTGCCCATTTTGCTTGTACTTTTTTCAAATACAGAAATATAAAATACAGAAATTCACTTACTACTTGAAGCAGTGCAAGATACCCAGCGCCTACATTATCGAAGTTTACTTTCACATTTTTCCATCGGGCACTTTCATTCTTTTTTATGAGGTCCTCGCACTGAGTATAATTGTCAACATCGCTGATATCAAACATCTCACCAGTTGTTGTGTTAACACAGTGGTAGAACTTGCCAGCAAACAGATTTACTCCCATGATGCTGAAGATTAGCCAGAATATCAGACAAACCAGTAGCACATTCATGATGGATGGAATTGCTCCTATCAGGGCATTAACAACCACCTAGCATACAAATTAAAGACAAAAAAGCCTCAGTGTATCTTTTATAATTAAAGAATCGAACAATGTTCTATTAATATTTCTATAAAACTAACAGATTTTTTTTCTGCCTATGTTTTATAATGAAATATTTTAGCAAGTATTGAAAGAAAATAATATCTTTAATGAAACTGAAAAAAGCAAGAACTAAAAACCTACATGGAAAGTCAGACAATGAAAAAGTATGAAAAGAAATTAAAGAAAACCTGGTAGTGGTTAGATGGAGCCTTAGAATTTGTGTGCTCTAGAAAAAAGAGAGAAAGAAATGTTAAATATTAAGAACATAAATCAAAATCTATAAACAGTGCAACAAAATATATTTTTTAAATAAAGGTAAAGAATGACTGATGATGGAAGACTGAGCAAAAGAATTTTACACATAAAGTACGCAGTACTGATGACTTGTTTCTCAGACTGAATTAAAACATTAGGAATTATACACATGATATTCTAATATTCACATAGAAAAGTTAGGCAACTCTGTACTATGCATTTAGTTTTGTCATCACATAATTAATTTTAAACCTTGGTCTAAAATAATTATATTCATTGGACTTTATGAGTGCAAATACATTCACATTTCTGTTAATTTGTTTTTCTTGGCTATGTTTAATTTATATACAATTAAGCAATTCTACACGGGAAAGTGACTGCAAAAGATCAGACCAAGTGCAACTGAGCCAAAGGTTATTTGTAATATGTATAATGATTCTATTTTACTCTGAAAAGAAGATTCAGCAGCTGAGGAAACAGCAAATGATCTGTCTGCAGTGAAGGTTTTAGGTGGTTAATTTTGTATCCAAAGACCACTAAAATCAAGAGGAGTCTTTCCATTTACTTCACTAGGCTTTTGTTTGGGGCCTATGGGGTGTGGGCAAAGAGCTAATATTTTATCTAGTTGTCAGGTACAAAGGAACTATTCACTGGCATCAGTTATTAAAAAATGCATTCTTATTGTGTTGTATAGTATTGGTGTGATGGGGTGTATGAGCCCCACACTGGTACAGCGCGGGTTAATCCATCTCTTTTAGCCGAGGAGGCCACACACCCCCGGCTCTGCTGGGCATGCTCCAGCTGGAAGCAGGATATAAAAGCCAGCAGAGCAGCTCAGTCTGGGCTGACTGCGGAAGTGTGTCACCAGCTCCTGAGGGAGGACCGCCTGCACTCCAAGATGCAGAGGCCAGCCCCGTGGAGATGGATCCTGACACAGGACATTGTGGAGAGGGGAGAGACCGGAGAATCCCAGGGACGGAGGACTCCAGAGACTTGGGTAGGAAGTGACCCAGGGAGGTTTTGTGGGGAAATGGTAACAGAACTGGACCAAGGCGCGGCGTGTTTCAGTCAGACCCCCTCCTCGCCAGTAGTACTGGCTCTGGCCATTGTGCCACATTGCCCCGACAGCAGGGGCTATAGTTTTGCCCCTGGCCATTGGGCTGCGCTGCCCCAACAGCAGGGGCTGTAATATTGATTCTGGCCATTGCGCCGCACTGCTCTGCTATCAAGGGCTGCATTAAGGACTCAGGTCCCTGAGCCACGCAGCTCCAAGACCCGCGGCACCCCTTCAAACTTGATGTGATGCACCTCTCCCCTGCCCCCACGGGGTGATGGGGTGCATCAGCCCCACGACAATTGGAAAGAAACAATACTATTTGTATGTGAGCTTAAAGTATACAGATAGATTATAAAGGGAGTTTTGTAGAAGCTGAGTTTTCCAAGGTGAAGGTTAACATATGAATGTTATCCATTTTGTTACAAATCAGTTTTTTCAGGCATTAGCATCATCTGTCACTGCAACAGAGATAACTGCTGTTATATTTAGGCAGATTGGCAAGATATGGAAACCTGAATAATTTCCTAAGCAGGACAGAATTGGAAGGCTGTGTGGGAAGAGAGGCAACGTGGTGGAATCACACAGGCTCATCAAAATTGCCTTGATACACAATAAAACTCAAAGTTGAGGGGCAGTAGCTAAAAGAACTCTGCTCCCATCTCTGTCTTCCATTTTCACCCCATCCTTCCCTCTACCATTTACTGAGTGAGCCCTCACTTCCTATCCTGTGTAGGTGCCTCTTAGAAATACAGAAATGTGTGTTTTCTCCCAAACCCCATTCCAGCCGGCAGGGAGTCTCATGCTTCTGACATACCTTACCCATTGCTGCCAGCCTCTTCACCACCATGTTGCTTTGTGTCCCATGCCAGTTCTGACACATGAGGCAGGGGATGGAGGCTGGCAGCAGAAGTAGATGGAATAAGCATCCCAGGAAGAATGGAGAGGGAACTGGAGTTTCTCAGTTCTAAGGACAGTTTCTCCCCACTCAGGTCCCTAAATCCAATGGGAATTATAACAGCTCCATGACAGGAATAACTCACCTCTGTAGTCATGAGTAGAGTGGGTACACTCTAAGTCTGACCTGCAAGAAGTAAACTACATGCGTGTAAATCCTGTGCAGATACCTTTCCCTCACACACTTTCATATACTCGGTCATAGGAGTTCTGTGTAGTAAGCCCCAGTATCATTATTTAAAACCTGATTGCCATACATAGTAGAAAGATAGCAACCACAGTTCTGCAAACAAAGTGGCCACAATTTTTTTAGACTTTTTTTTTCTTAGCAGGAGGGAAATATAGAAACTATGCTTCTTTCGCTCATCATCAGAAAATGTGATAGGAATTAACAATGCATTCATTGCATCCTGATAATTCCTTTACGTTTTACACAAAAACTCTGTAGTTAGCTAGGCAGTAAATAACCTAAAAATATGTGTGATTGCTTGTAAATGCTAATGCTTGCAAATGGATATAAGTTTTAGTTATGTAATAAAGCATCCTACTGTAGATACTGGTATGCAATAGAAAAGAGGATAGTGCAATATTTCTGCATGGATTTGTCATTCCTCATTTTGCAAGTATGGTTTCTGTTTATGCATGGATTATTTCAGGTTCTTTCATTTGTCTCACCCTCATCCCTTCAAATCGTGACAAGGCTCTTAGAGGTCTCAAAGCTCTTAGTGTCCTAAGCGATTTAATGGCACCAAGTTCGGAATAGCCCAAGGCATTGGCTATTAGACTAACCAATGACACCTACAGAAAAACAGAAAAACAATAATTATTAATTTCCTGAACCTGTTGATATTAGGATATAATATGTGTTATGTGGGTTTCTAAAGACTGGTTGGACCTCTTTCTACTATATTCCTTTTTTAACCATAGGAAATATTTAAAAAAATTATTGAGGAAGGGAAAATACCTATAGGACACCTATTTATGGAACCTTTGTTGACATAAAAAAGTCCTTAAATTTTCACATATTTTGTTGGAGGGGCAAGGAACCATAATGGACCTAAAGAGGGCCTGCTTTTAAAAAAAGAGTATACATTAGTCTGTACTGCTTGCCAATTTGCCTTATCTTTATCTCTTCTTGTCTGGTTAGAGTTCAATATCTGGACATAGCTCACTGTTCTCAAAGGATATAGTTTCCAAAAGCACCTATGTATCTTAGGGGCCTGAGTTCTACTGACTTTCAATAGGTTTTAGTCACTTTCAAAAATTATACCCATGATCTTTAATAAGAATACTTTGTACCTTTTTCTGAGGTTTTTAAGTACTTTACAGATGTGGCTAAGTATTATTTATTATCCTCATTTTACAAAGGCACAGAGAGGTTATGTAACTTGCCCAGAGTCAAGCAGCGACAAGTTAATAGAACAGCTAGGACTAGGATGTAGTTCTCCTAACTTCTGGTTCACTGCTCTAACCAGCACATCATGAGCCTTCCCTACAGACTTGATCATTTGGTCAGACTCAAAGGGCACGGATCCAGTCTTAGCTCCATGTCATACATGGAGCAACGCATGATAGCCATATAAAATCATAGTTCCTGTAAGCTACCATATCTACCTTAGAATCCAAGAACTAGTGGATAGAACACCTGGAGTGCAAAATTTTTTGGCAAAAAGAGGGCAGACACCCCAGTAATTGGTGCAGATTCCACAACACTCTTCTTTATTCTTCCGCTTACCAACAAGTTTGGTAGGTTTCAGTGGCAGCAGTTCACCTGTGAAAGGCTGATGATTGCTGTGATAACTGAGCATGGACATCTTTCCATGGCCTGTTGTCGGGAAAACTTCATGAACCTTAGATATTAATAATACAGTCGCTGTTCCACACCCAGACATAACAACATAGTGACTAATAGCTGTGAAATTAGTGTTGATGGAGCTGCCACATTCCTATTTTCTTGACTATCTTCTTCCAGAGGGGAGATTTGAGAAGGATGATTAACAACATCGCTAAGGTCCAAAAATGACATATTGAGCAAAAGCCGAACCACAACCAATTTAAAGGCACATTCTTGTACATTATAAGTGTTATGAAAGTAAAGATAGCAGGATTTGGACTATAGTGATTGCCATTTAAAAGGCATTGTTTACCAACAGACAAGCAGTTGAGGTTCCCAACTTATTTCCTGTTCTAAATACAGGAAAGTATGGTGCTACCTCAAATACTTGTGTGACAGCTGTTGGTGAATTTCAGCTTTTTATTGACCACAACTGTATATTTACAAAGACACACGGGCAATGAAATCATATTGGTATTATATCAGATAAGATTGCTCAATGTAAATTACTCCACCTCAAGAGAGGATTAACTTTTATGTCTGAAATGAAGCTAATTTAAGCAGTCTTTAAGTGGAAGAATTTGCCACAGTTGTGTTTCTTTTGATTAAACTATACCTATACCATTCCACCACCAGAAGTATAGAAGACATGTATACCTGAATATACGCATATTTCTTTCCAGTACTTGAAAGAATCCTTAAGACCTTCACTTAATCCCACAGAATTTATAAAATAAGTAACTTTTCAGATATAAGTATTCACTGATATGACAATAAGGAATACCCCTTATGTGCTAAAATAGCACCCCGGTTTTATTTTATATATAAACAAAAATGACTTGAACCGCAAATATGGGAGTATGCATCTAGAAATGACAATCTGAGAGCAGATAGTAATAAAAACAGCTGATTAATTCTATTTTGCTATGTAGAGTAATCTGACAGAAAGTAATTTTGTAATTAATTCACTCAACATACCTTTCAACTGGATTATGTCTACGGAAGAATGCATTTTTTACCAAAGGAAAGGCTTATATTATTTTATTATTGCCATAATGGATAAGGTTGTAAAGGAATTAACTGTGCCTTAACACGGTATTAGCAAGAAAATCTTACTGATGACTGTTCAGTAGTAAGATAAAATATTATTTCTTTCCTTACAAGGCAGATTTAAAATAATCTATTTGCTTTCTAAATCTATAATGAAAAAGTACTTTTTTATACTGTGCCATTATTAATATATTCTAGAGGTGACAAAATGTGGAGTGCATTGTATTGTGAACAAAATATTTATAATTCATTCATGTCAACAAAAGATAATCAAGCCCAGATGAGGGAGAATACATAGTATTGAAAACACCACATTCTTTATATGGATTCAAGAATCAACTATAAAGTATAACAATATTAAACACAGGTAGGAGGACAAAACACCTCCTTTGAAACTGTTTACATACTAATAGCAGATTCATGAGCTACTCCTTTCCCACATTGGCCCCACTTTTAGGATTCTCTCAGCCCCCTGTCTCAATTAAACAGGACTCTTTGGGCAAAATCTTCAGCTTGTGTAAACAGATGCAGCTCCATTGAGTTCAGAAGAATTGCGCCAATTTACAACAGTGAGGTTGTGGCTGTTAAGGTCATTTCTCAACCCACTTTGTCTGCAAGGTACTTCATGCTACTTGTAGAGTCCTCAGCCTCACTGTAGCACTCTTACTTTCATGCCTTATTAGTTTTTTCATAAAAAAATTGAACTTATTGTAAATTACAACTGTATGACTGAACTAGTCAGGAAAAGATAGACAAAGTGAGAGGACATAATTTGCTTGTGATCATTAGGATTAGTTTTATAGTATATGTAGTGTGAATACTTATTGTAATCCATACATTATACTGCTTCAGTATCCTTAGTTTCAATTTTGGCAGCAACTCCTTTACTGCTTAGGTAAGAAAATAACTTTTAATACTTTAGCAATCAGAAACTGTTGGGCTTTTTTAAAATTAATAAATCTATGTGTATAGATGCAGTAATGATAGTGGATTTTAACAATAAACTTTTAAATTCTTCCTAAAAATGTTAGCAGAAAAGGGAGGGTCAGGGATGTGTGACTGATATTTAGGAATAGGGCTCTCCCAATACAAGTCTAATATTTTGAAAAAGTTTTAAAAACTTTTTGGAGGGATTTAATGCCCCCAAGTAGCTCTTCTCAAGATGACCTTTTGCCTCCACGACTCCATTGCAGGTGAAGTCTGAGAGGAAACCTAGATCTCCCACATTAGAGCAGCAGGAGGGAAGGTGGAAGAAGGACCAGGAATACAGAGGAGGCATGTTTAACAACTTCCGCAGCCCAAAACTATCAGAGGGAAGAACTGCAGGAAGGGGCAGACATGTCGGCAATAAGCAGCAGGGGAGAAGTGGTAAGAGGGCAGGGGAGGGAAACCTGCCCTGCTGAAAGGGAAGAAGAAAGAAGAGCTAGGGAGGGGGTAGCAGGCGGGACAGAACTGGTGGGAAGAAAAGGGAGTGTATTCTTCCAGCTCAGGCCAAAGAGAACCTGGGACCACAGCACAATCTGACCAACAGCTGTGAGAATAATTCATTATGTTCATTAGTAGATGAATTTCACATCTGTCTATCTGCAAATTGTCCACAAATAGATTGTGATTTTCTCAAGTTTGTTTTTCTAAATAATTCACTCAGTACTTTTTGTGAATAATTACTGGTCTATAGATTGTTCCTTGCAAGTATTCAGAATTTAATTTAATTAGACACATAATTCACAAAGTATATTTCTGTTCCCTGACTGGTTGAGCAAAACTCTTAGGATTAGATTTACTGTGTAAAGAGTCATAATTATGAATCAGAAATTCACTTTCAGCAACTGTTTTGCAATAACTATCTTAAAATGGGCTCTACCATAGATTTCCTATGTGGGCACGTCACTTAATCTTTCTCTACCACTAATTCCCAACTATAAATGGAGATAAAACTTCCTTTCTCTGGCCCTTTTTCTGTTTTGTCTATTTAGACTGTAAGCTCTTAAGGGCAGGGATTGTCTACTGCTCTGTGTACATATAGTACTAGACACTATTGTACTACAAATAATAATTAATAATACTTTTAGGGAACATTCCTACTGGGAAATTAAGTTTCATGGAAAGCTAAGAGTCGTATGTACAGTCAAAATAAATTAATTAAAATATTTGAACAAATAAGCATGGAATATTTTTAGGCACATTCACCCAGATCTATTAAGTCAGCAATATGACCTATCTTTCTTATGGAGCATCTATTAAGCTTGGGTTTTTTTGCTTAATTTAATTGTTCTTTTGGAATTTCAACCTATATGAGTCGTTGAGATGCTGCGATACAGGAAGGTCAAATCAGTGATTGTATCCCAATTAGCTATACTAGTGCCCAGTAGTATTCAGCAAATATGTTATTTGTTTAATATGATTATATCTTATTATATTCAGAATCTATATACTACAGTTTAAAAAATGAAGGAGTGTCCATACCCTGTTCTGGGCACACTCAACAAACTTCTAAAGATACATATAATAAAATCAACAGACTCCAGAAATTGCCCAAGATAACACTGCCCCAGCAGCAACTTAGATAAGCACAAATGTAATAGCTAACAAAATCATCCAACTGTTCCCCAATTTCACTCACCTTTTAGCTCACTATGGGCCAAGAAGAAGGTATGTGCCTGGCAGCATGCCCTAAAGGCTACAAATTCAGGCTGTTCTGGACCAAAGGGGGAGAACACATTTTGAAGGTTCGGGACCATCAGAGAGTCCTGCCAGACGTCCCTTTACTTTTATACCCATAAAGCTCTGGTTTGGGCACTTCCACTGATAGCAGTTGTGGCAGTTTTTCCCAGGGAGAGAGGCCATCTCCTACATAGGTTAAAACCTTTGAGGAATGTCCCTGTTCATCCTTAAAACAATTTAGCTGATAGTTGTTTAGGCAATCAAGCAATATTTATTAGGTGCAAACTTCAGTCTTTTACAATGGGAAAAGAGGTTGTAGGGAGAGAAGCATAAACCCCATAAATGGGAGAATGTAAACATAGCTTCTGTGTCACAGTCTAAATCTGTCTCTTAAAGAATCTATTACTTTCCCTCGTACTCTCAAGTGAGTTCATAAATTTCTTCTGGAAGGGCTGATTTGGAGTGCTCAAGAGGGAACTGCTGAATTAGCCGTAGGCACAGTAAAACATTTGTTAACTGCATTCCAGAACATGGAATATATTTTTTCTAGGAAGGTGGGATGTTCAGCTCTTGTCTGGTCATTCTTATTTTTATAAAATGAAGGAAAATGGCGAAATTTTCAATTAGATTGCAAAATATTTATCACTTCTGAGGACCTCATTCTGAGATTCTTTTCTTAGGCAATACTATTGCTGAAAAAGCACCAAAAACTCTACATCAAGTATGCTCTTTAGAAAAAAAAATCAATTGGAGCCTTCATTATAAAAATAGAACAATTAAAACATGATCTATGGCTCATCTATAAAGGTGTGAGTAAGTTTCTTCCTTAAAATTCCCAGATAGAAGCCCGGGAATTCTGCATTACCATCCTCTTATTGAAACCACACATTGGACTGCCACATAATGGCCTTGGCTCTTCGCCATGGTGTAGCATACATTACCTCATCCAAGTAAAAATTATGTTTTTCTCCACTTCCTAGCTGAGTAGTAGACCAACTAAGCCAGTTTGTCCTGTGAGACTCCTGAACTTGACAAATTTCTAGAGCAGGGGTAGTCAATAGGCAGACCATGGGCCAAATCTGGACTTGCAGATGCTTTTGAATGGACCCAAAATCTTTTTATTTACTTATTATCATTATTGGCTTTTTTTGTTTTTTGTTTTTTTATTTTCTCTGAAGTCTGCACCTTGACTATACCTTGACTAAGAAATTTGGACGTTGACAAAAAATAATTGACTACCCCTGTTCTAGAGCATACTAACAGAAACATTACAACAAAGGGACCAGAATTTGGGCTGCCTAGTGAAGCAATATAATAATTTAGTGGCAACAGTCATAAGCACCTTTGCCTCCAAGATACTCATTTGAACACACACATCACTTTGGCTCACTAAGGAACTGAGTCAGATAATATGGGAAGGCAGGAGACCAAAATATTTTGGGAGCACTGATCCTTTAAGACAATTAACGTAAGAACATAAGAACAGCCATACTGGGTCAGACCAATCACCGCCCTGCACTTTAAGCAAGTGTGTGTGGGGGAGGCGGGGGTGGGGGGGGTTATCTGGCTGGCCAGGAGAAGAAGCTTTCTGGCTTGGAGGGAGGAGGGGAGACGTAAAACTGCTGGAAAAGCAGTCAGCATGGTGGATGATTCACCACCTATGAAAGAGGTTTAAAAAGGTCAGCCTGGGCCTGGACCCTGCCCTCATCGCTTGGAGCAGGCTAGGCAGCACCCACCCTCCCTCTCTATTTAGGTCAGAAATATGCTGGGTTATTATATCTGCTGTGGGCATTACACTAGCCACCCCATTAAGGGGGACTGAGTAGGAATTTTTCCCTTACCACCATATTGGCCAGGTGCAGTTGGGGATTTTGGCCTGCCTCACAGCAGGTTCAGGTGGGCTCTGTTCATGGATAGCATGACGGTCAGTAGGCCATATGTCGCAACTCTTTATTTAAGTGTATAACGGATGTTAAGTGCAGGTACTCCATAAATTAAGGCACAAAAGAATGGATAAATGGCTTGGAAAAGGAATTAAGGAGAGGTGCTTGGTAATTGAGCAAGCCAGGGGCAGTTGGCGACTCCTATGATTGGTATAGCAGGGAGCCAACCACCCATCATTATAGTCCACCTTAACCCCTCCTACAAGGAGTGGTGGTCAGTAAGGTCCCGGTAAGGGAATTGCTGGAGGGACCTGGGTGAAAAGGGCGGGGAGCTGCTGGCAGGTCCCCCCTCCCTGGAATTGGTTGGAATTGGAGGGTCCCGGCAGTGGGTCTGCTGGAGGGACATGAACAGAAAGGGGTGTGTGTGTGTGTATCCGGGGTGGGGGAGGGGAAGGGGCTGAAAAAAAGCACTCACCCCGCCCCTCGGTGAATTGTGGGGGTTTTCACCTGTACTGCACATTTTATCCGCCGGGTTAGTCCCAGACATCTAATAATAAAGTTGCGGCCTGATTAAACACATATCTCATGTCTCCTGTCATTCTTTCAGCATAGCCAGACAAAGGTCCATCTAGCCCAGTATCCTGTCTTTCTACAGTGGCCAATGCCAGGTGCCCCATAGGGAATGAACAGAACAGGTAATCATCAACTGATCCATCCCCTGCAAGGACTTTGTACAGATATATGCCAGGGCTGGGAAGGAAGCCAAGAAAGCTTCTCTCCTCTTCCATCATAAACCCTCCCAAATCATAGATGACTTATTTATTACAAATTGTCAAACAGCTAATAAACTCCAGCTACACTAACTAAATTTCATACTTTAATGCCACTGCCTTTTTCACTACTTCACTGCAAACACTAGCAAAATAGAGGATAATCTCTTGGGAATAAAGCTTTGACAGCATTTGGACCAAACATAATATCTTAGATGCAAAGTTTGGATGGCTGTAGAAAAATTCCATGATATAATGTATTATTTGAGAAACAACATGTGATCATATAATAATACTGTGTCATAATGTATATGCACAAATTGTGGAGTTTTGCATGGGACCTTAACTTTGGTAGGTCTTGCTTTTGTTTAGTATGTAATCTTCTGTTAGTTATAGTTTTTTCTTCTGAATATAAATGCACTTTTAGTAACACCAACAGATAACAATAGGCTATTAGTAAAATTTTCATAAATTTTTGCTAAAACTACTGTGTTCATTAGAAATCTACTTCACAATAGTGAGTTTTGTAACTTTGTTGATAGGAAAATCAGTCAAAAAAGACTTGAAGAATAAAGAACTTACATCAACAATCAAGAAGTCCAGCCAGCACCAGGCATTAGTGAAATACATTTGAAAACCATAGGCAACCCATTTCAAAAGCATTTCCAGAATGAAGATGTATGTGAAAACCTTGTCAGCATATTCCAGCATGGTCTTGATAGTCTTGCGCTGCTCTATATATATGTCTTCAAAAGCCTGTGAACACAAAGTTTGCAAGTATTCATACCACTTCCTGGTTCAGAAAGATCAATTAGATAAATGAAGAAAGCAGAGGGATTTAAGTTTTTGCCTCTTCTTTGTGCACCCTTTTCAACTCTTATGTTACTTAGTTCCCATTTCACTACATCTGCTTCAATGGAATCCAACTTTGAGAGAGGCAGTCTTGTTTTATGCTTTCTCCAATAGAATATGGAGAATATGTTTTGAATATGAAACCTCTTCTTTCTTAAGCAAAAGTCTAGTCTCTGTTATTTTGAGAAACAAGAAATATAGGTTTCAGAGTAGCAGCCGTGTTAGTCTGTATCCGCAAAAAAAACAGGAGTACTTGTGGCACCTTAAAGACTAACAAATTTATTTAAGCATGAGCTTTCGTGAGCTACAGCTCTTCTTCATCCGAAGAAGTGAGCTGTAGCTCACGAAAGCTCATGCTTAAATAAATTTGTTAGTCTTTAAGGTGCCACAAGTACTCCTGTTTTTTTAAGAAATATAGGGACTCCACATGTAATTCTGTGTACTTTTTGTGTGATTTTGGCTGTGATTGGCTGAGATTTTTTTTTCACAATTGAGGTTTTACAAAATCAAAGTAAATAATTCCAGGCCAAATCCTGAGGCCCTTTCTCAGATATTTACTCAACCTTTAAATAAACCCTCACAGTTAGTGAGAAATTTGCCTGTGTAAGAATTATTACCTGTAGAGACTTCAGGATTTGCAATCCTATTTTATTGCTGAATCAAGAAATAAATACAAAGAATGATTTTCTGTCAATATTTTAATATGAGGCTTAACTCCAAAAATCCTCCTGTTCCAGATACGTATATTCTCCCAGAAAGGAGTAGTGAGGAAGATTTTATTTACTTCCCCCATTTAAATAAAACCTTTTTCCTATCAGCATAAGCAAGAAAAATATATATTTAAGTGTATTTATGGAAATGTTTGTAACTCGTTTTTGGAAAGTGTACTGTGCCCATTGATAGGGTAGCAAGTGCAGAGCTTGTGTAATTTGAAATGGGATAGTGGTGAAGAGTGACGATCTTTTTGGAAACTGCCATTTAGTGAAATCTTATACATTCCAAAGATGACAAAAAAATTAGAAAATAATAATAATAAGACAACAATGAGCCAGGGTGGAGCATGAAGGGGATGATTTAAGTAGAATGCAAAGAGTTCCTGAGCTTCACCATATAGTTCAAATGGTCCCTAAAGTAAAACAATTTGAAGCCATAAATGTGTATGTTTTCATGTCAAAACCATGATTTGCATTTGATTTTGATGTGCACCCATACATCAGCTCAGGTCCTCTCAGAAGTAGAGATGGGCTCACAATTTAAAATTTTGGTCCAAATCCAAACAGTAACAAAAGTCAGTAGTATTCAAGTCCAAAACTCTGCAGTGAGTAACCACTATAAATTCTGGGTAACTCCACTGGATTTAATAAAGTTACTCCAGATTTACACCAGTCTAATTAAAAGCAGAGTTTAGCCCAGTGTTTTAGTTTTGGTCCATCTCTAATCAAAACATATGTGAATTTTAGCAAGCCTTCCAACCTTGGTCCACATTTCAAAACTATAATGAAACATGAAATGCAGGAAGTTTGAGTGATTTTGGGTTTCAGCATGAACATTTTGCACAGCTGCAATTAAAATACATCTATCAAGACTTCTTTATTTTGCACATTATAATGCGAGTGTTTGCTTCTGCTGATTCCCAAATATTTCTTAAACTGATTAGATTTTCATACTGATCAAAAGCTATCCTGTATGCAAACATACTTTTAATAAATCACCCTTCTAAAAACTTATTTTTCAGAATATGTCATAATTGTTTCACTCACCAGAGCGCCACTGCTCAGAAGAATCATGAAGACAATGAATGTCTCAAACCAGTTGTGTTCAACTATGCTGTAGCAGGTTTTCCTAAGATTCCACCAGATTTTGCCTTTGCCATCTTCTATACTTACTTGACAACATGTGAACTTCTGCACACAACCTGTAAACATATTAAATAACTAGAAATTGGAATAAACTAGCAACTTATTTTGAAGTAGTTAATCACTCTGGCATCCAAATTATTATAAAATTTCTTAGTTTGATAGCCACTCTCTTTATGAGATACTTTTAAAATCTGAAATTGGAATCCCCTACTTGCCGTTACAAGGTTCTGAATATCTGAATAGTGATAGTAAATAGATTTAAACTACATCTAGGAGTGAAACCATGGAGAGAAATTGACAGTGATTTGCATTTACAACTAAGTATGAAATTGACTTAAAAATATCTGTCTATATTACACACAATCTATGAACTACAGTAGAACCTCAGAGTTACAAACACCTCGAATGGAGGTTATTCATAACTCTAAAATATTCATAACTCTGAACAAAACATTATGGTTGTTCTTTCAAAAGTTTACAACTGAACATTGACTTAATACAACTTTGAAACTTTACTATGCAGAAGAAAACTGCTCCTTTCCCTTTTATTTTTTTTAGTAGTTTACGTTTAACATAGCACTGTACTGTATTTTTTTTTCTCTGCAGCTGCCTGATTGCGTACTTCCAGTACCAAATGAGGTGTATGGTTGACTGGTCAGTTCGTAACTCTGAGGTCCTACTGTATATCCAAAACACAGTAGTGTTTGTGGCTGTTGGCCCATGTCACTTCTTTTTCTCTCAGAAAAACAGTTTTACTCCACATTCTAAGGGCCTTCTCTAGTGACTACAAAACACAATTATAGGATTGGAAAAATTAATACTGCAAGTACCTTAATATTGAGATATGTTAGCGATTGAGCAGGGAGGAGAGTTAGCCACCTTCCAGAGAAATCTTACTTTGACATTTGATTGTTATCACTGAGAAAGGAGTAGCTTCTCTTGGCTAGTGAAACCAAGAAGGCCTATGGTGTTTCAAGAGCCAATTGTTGTAGAAGCAAATTGTGTTTGCGTTGATTCAATCTTTAGGCAATATTGTGTTTTGTTACCTTCTGTAAAACAGGCTATTGGTTCAAGAGCTTCTTCAGGTTCAATCTCAGCTTGTTCGCCCTCTCCAGGAGGGGCAATATCAACTGTGCTGCCTTCAGATGAGCTGGATGCATTTAGCTTCTGAAAATAAAATCCCACAGGAAAAATTTTTCTCCTCACTAAGTATATATTATTCATAGAAGACATTGAAATATGCCAGTGCTCCATAACTTTTAAATAAGATTATCAGTAAATACATATTGATAATATGTATTACCATAAGTAAAATCATAGTATTAAAATCTATGTAGTGTGGTTTTGATTTCTAGAATATCTTCTTATAGGAAATTCTAAAAAACAATTTCTCCACTAACCTGATCCATGTGTAAGAATTCTGAAATTAAGGTTCAATAATATTAAAATTGGTCAATTTGCATATGCCATACTGTTAGTTATTTCACTCCCTATTATATTGGATTAAACTGTGAATGTCACTTAATCTTTCCAGCACAATGATCAAACCAATAGAAATCAGCATATCTTCATGTCTGCTACAAATGTTATTTTCTTTAAAATATACAGTGTGTGGATTGAAATATTGAAAATTAGATCTTTTTTCCAGTAGCAATCCTTATGACAGTACACATGACCTGTTGTTTAAGTATCTTTCTATAATGTCAGTTGAGAGGAGCAGCAAGTGAACTTTAGGATAAGCCACTATTTTGCATTATCTTCCATTATGCATGTATTATCTTTATATATAGTCAAATCATGCAGTCCTTACTCAGGCAAAACTCCTAATGACTTCAATGGAAGTTTTGCTGAGGACTGAAGAGTGCATGATTCAGGGACTGACCCAAAGGCTCCTGAACTCAGTGGAAGCCTCTCCACTGACTTTAGTGGACTTTGAATCAGGCCACTGGTCTATTGGCAGCTGTATTTGCTTTTAAATTTGCAAGTAAAACTATTTTTAAATGCATTTATTTTTTAGCACAACTAAAGTGAAAACAAGTACTCATCAAAGAGTTTGTAACATGTTTTTAGCTGTTAATAGTTTGTTGATTTGTGTCTTGAATTACTTCAATCAGAAATACATTCTTATTCAGTTTTAAATAGGTAATGTAACCAAGTCTTCAGCCTTAAAGAAAGCAGCGTAGTGAAATACATCATTATAGACCATGCAGCCGTAGAAGTAATATGCTACATCACTGTAATTTAGATTATAGTATTGGTAAGAAACTGTTAGTGTTATTGCCATATAATTTATAATGTCAGGAATTGCTACATACTCTACAGTTAATTTTACAGATTTATGTAGGAATTCATGTAAGTACATCAAGTACACTACATACATGAGACATTAATACTAATAATTGGATGCTGATTAGGAGCATTATTTAAAGATTGATCCTGTATTGTATTAGAATACAGAATAACTTAGAGGCATTACTTATTGAAAATTTGAGACTGCTTCCTGATCATGAAATAATAATCCTATTCTAGGCTAAAGTACTTTGAGCCTGATGTGCCATATCCTGACATGTTGTGTAAATCGGTGTAGCTCCATTGACTTCCAATCAAGGGGAGCATGACCTCTGTTAAGCTACACAAATTTACACCACCCTGAGGATCTAGCCTGACACCTTTATCGGCTCAGGATATGGATACTACTGAATCAATAGGCACTACTCTCAGGTAGTTGTTACCTTGCTGAAATATCTAATGAACAAATATTTAATTGAATAAAATGATAAACAAAATGATTGATTAAATGTAGACATGAGATTCGGGAGTAGTCATGTTTGTGAACATATAGACATCAAATTCTGAGAATATCAATCAGAATGCTGAGACTTGCACGCTGTATGGAAAACTATAATGTGGTTGAAAGGCAATGACTATACCTGAGCTCTGACTGGCTGTGACAGTCTGTTTCAGTATAAACTTTGATAAGATGTTACTTTATGATTTCTTGTGGCTTTTTTGGAATTTTGTGTAGCTTTTGTAAAGGAGATGAACAGTTCTGAAAACTACATTTTCTATTGATCTTTAGTTAAGGACTGATATTACATCCTTGCCTCAGGAGACAGCTTGCAGGATCAGGCCTTAAATTATTTGGAAACAAAGGACATGATCCATACATAACTGAAATTGATGTGACACTTTCCATTGACTGCACTGGGCTTTGGAGTAGGCCTAAAGAAATAAGGTTACTGTAGATCAGTAATCCATATCTAAATAATAAGTATGATATCCTGTAAACGTTATAATTTCTTCTTTGAGCAGCTCTGCATATTTCCACTTACGGTATTGCGCTGCCTGGTGGTTCCTGATGTTAGAACCTTCTCCAAGCAGTGTCTGTTGGAGCACTTGCACAGCCCCTTTGCCTCTTCCCTCAGCATCTCCAGATGTTGTAAGGGGTTGGGGCAGTGCCTTCTATCACCTCAGTTCCTTCCAACCACTGTGCCAGATGGAAGTGAAGCACTCCAGACCATTCGGATCTGGGTTTTTTTTTCTAGTTCTTAGGCCTTGGCTACACTGGCGCTTTTCAGCACTGCAACTTTCTCGCTCAGGGGTGTGAAAAAACACACCCCTGAGCGCAGCAAGTTACAGCGCAGCAAAGCGCCAGTGTAAACACTGCCCCAGCGCCGGGAGCGCGGCTCCCAGCGCTGTAAGCTAATCCCCACAGGGAGGTGGAGTACCTGCAGCGCTGGGAGAGCTCTCTCCCAGCGCTGGCGCTGTGACCACACTCGGACTTCAAAGCGCAGGCTGGAACAAATTAAGAAATTAAACAGTACTAAGGTGCCAGGACCAGATGGTATTCACCGAAGAGTTCAGAAGGAGCTCTAACGTGAAATTGCAGAACTACTAATTGTAGTATGTAATCTATCACTTAAATGAGCCTCTGTACCAAATGACTAGAGAATAGCTAATATAATACTGAATTTTTTAAACAAAAGGCTCCAGAGGTGGTCCTGGCAATACCAGGCAAACTGATTGAAACTATAGTAAAGAACAGAATTATCAGACACATAGATACACACGATGCATTGGTGAAGAGTCAACATGGCTTGTTGTTTCCTAGTGAAAGGAAATCATTCCTCACCAATCTGTTAGAATTCTTTGAAGGTATCAACAAGCATGTGGACAAGAGTGATCCAGTGGATATAGTTACTTAGACTTTCAGAAAGCCCTTGACAAGGTCCCACAGCAAAAGCTCCTAAGCAAAGTAGCATGGGGTGAGAGGGTAGATCCTCTCATGGATCAGTAACTGGTTAACAGATAGGAAACAAAGGGTAGGAATAAATGGTCAGTTTTCATAATGGAGAGAGGTAAGTAGTAGGGACCTCAAGGATCCGTACTGGGACATACTGTCACTTACTCCTGCAAGATGAAACACTTTAAAGGCTGGAGGAAATCAGAACCTTTGTTGGGTCTGTCTCCAGATCCTGTTGCTCAAGCAGCCAGGGCTTCAAAGGCACAGCTGATGATGAAGAACAGACTGCCTGCTACAAAACCAAGAGCCACATTGTCAGCTCCAGCTGTGTTGGTTCCGAAGAAGCAGTCAAGGTTGAAGACAACCACTGTTAGCAGTGCCAGATCCCTCATTTCAGATTTGTCAGATCTATCTGATTCTGACAGGGCCTCTACAACTATGGCTCCAAAACCCAGGCTGGCTCTGGCTTCAGCTTCAAGTACCAAGCGGGCAGATCTGTGCATTTCACCAGATTCCATGCCATCTAGGTCTTTAGCTCCAACTTCAACCTCTGTCCAGTTCCAGCTCCATCTTCAGGTCCATAGAATATATTTACTTTGGCTGTTGTACACCATTTGGCTTCTGAAGGCTTCTTGGGTCTGAATGAGAGGAAGAGACAAGCTTCATCATTTCTGAATTCAGTGTTGATTCTCCTGAAAAAAGGAGAAGAGCAGAGGAGATTATTAGTCTTTCTCCTGGTCCATCTACACTTTCTCCTACTAAGACTCCTATAGTGTCCCCACAAAGAGTTTTCTCTCCATTTATTTCTCTCCAATCTCTGGGTCCATTACTTTCTTCAGTGCAATCCATCACTGATCCAAGGCCAGATCCGTGTTTAGAGGATGACAGAGGAAGAATAAAGAGACCGTTTCTTCCTGCTTCTTCTTTTTGATCCTCCTCCTACAGGTATGTTCTCACATCACAGTTGTGGGGGAGACTGGCAGTCCTGGAGTCCATTGCCTTATTGGGTGCTGCCACAGGAATTTTTCAGTCGTCCTCCTTATGGATGGAGAGGTGATATTTTATCTGTAAAGGATCCAGTGGTGGAGAAATCCTCGGATCCAGTTCCACCAGATCTGTCTGCGTCTCAGATAGTGGTACCTGATTGTCTGAAGAAGAACATACAGAGATAACTTCTCTTTTTGAACAAGAGTAGGATGACATAGACTCTGATCCTGATTTGTCACCAGATGAGCATGTGGGAGCGGCTTCTGCCTTTTTTCCTTTTGAGGATGCTCTGCAGTGCCATGACCTGATGGATCACACAGTGTCCACATTGAAATTAACTTCAGTAGCTGTGGAGAAAACATCCCCATCCAGTGTTCGACATTGTTTAAGCTACCTACAAGAGTAGGAAGTTTATCAATTCTTGATGGTCTACCGCAGCGAGCTACATCTGTTTGGTCCACTTTTACTTTTTGTCAGCCTATTTCCAAGAAGGCAGATAAATTATATCAGATACCCTCATAGTAGTTTTCATATTTTTACACACAACCTGTACCTAATTCATTAGGTTTTGGTTGCTACCAGTAGCATGTTGAGGTCTGGACAAGCACTGATAGAGAAGGGAAAATATTGATTCCTTGGGGAGAAAAGTATTCTCCTCTTCCCCTCTTGGTATTAGGGTGGAAAATTATCAAGCAACTATGATCCACTATGGAAAAAGATGGCATTGTTTGTGCAGGATTTGCCAGATAACAAAAGGAAATTATCAAATGTGATCCTAATGGAGCTCAAAATATGGCAAAGCATGCTTTTGGAGCTTCTATAGACATCTTGAACTCTTCTGCTAGAGCATTGGCATATGCAGTTACCTGGAGTAGACAAACTTGGCTTTGTTACTCTTCTCTGGCTCAGGATATGAGAATTGAGGTAGGGGATGGTCTTTTAAGTGAAAAGGCGGATGAGTTGCTGGAAAAAGTGAAGGAGAAAAGATCAAAAGCTGCTATTTGGGCTTTGATTTCTTTTACCAGGAGGAGACCTTTGACTACTCATTTCCTTTATCAGAAACACAGTCTTCCTTGACTTATTTCCCACTGAATCAAAGACATCAGTACAGGCTATGTGTTTCCAGAGCCAAAACAAGAAGTCTTTCAAATCAAAGCCTAAATCTAAACAATCTGCTTTTTCCCTGTTGTCTTTGGTGAACAACCAAGCCTCAGATTTTCTGACAGGATCAAGAGTCCAGAATCAATCAGTGGGGATCCTTCCCTTCCTGTTTGGAGACAAGCTAGCATATTTTCTCATCAGATGGAGGACAGATAATACATTGGACAAATGGGTGCTAGAAATTATAGAAAAGGACTAGGTCATTCAATTTGAGAAACTGCCCCCTTTCAATTCCTTCTACCCTACCTTTTTCAGGGAACCTTCTCATGAGGCTATTTTACTTTCAGAAGTGCAGAAATTCCCTCTGATAAGAGCTGTTGAGGAGGTATCTAAAACTGGAGAGGCTGGGTTTTATTCAAGAGACTTTTTGGTACAGAAAAAGTACAGTTTCATCTGATTTTTAGATCTAAGGGATCTGAACAAATACATACAAAAGTTTCAGTTATGTATGTTAGCTCTGGCATCCATAATCCCTTCACTTTCAGCTATAGATTGGTTTGTGATGCTTAAGTGAAAGGACACAATATTTTCATATTTCTGCCAATACAGTCATCAAAAGTATCTTTGTTTCAAGGTGTTGGGAGGCCATTTCCAATACAACATGATCCCATTTGGCCTGTTAACCACACCAATAGTGTTTACAAAGTGCCTTTCTGTAGTAGCGGCTCGTATGAGAAAGCAGGGTATTTTTGTTTACCCATAATTGAGTGATTGGCTGTTGAAGGCTGCTGTTCGCAAGGATCTAGCAAGCCATACTGCTATGCAACCACCCTTTTTTCAGACTGGGAGATGCTTCTGAATGTCAAAAAGTTGAATTTCTGCCCAACCCAGAGAATTGTATTCATAGACTCCATATTGGACTTGGTGATAGGAAATATCTTTTTACCAGAGGACAATTTTTTAAAAATAGTGCTGTATGTTTTAAACTCTCAAATATGTCTAACACAGAAAGTAATTTTCTTCTTGGGTCTCATGGCAGCTAAGACTTACATGACTCTGTTTGCACATCTCAGAATGAGGCCAATGCAGCACTGGATGTCTCAGGTTTAGAGGCCAAATCTGGACAATCTTCAATTGTTAGTTAATATCCTTTGAGACATTTTGGACTCGCCTCTCTCTCCTTGGAATTTTATTTGTTTTTTATCTACATTTGTGAAGTCAGCTTTTGAACCCTTAGCTGAGTGTTTATGTATTAAAATGACATTCATTGTTGCCATAACGTCAGCCAGAAATTAAAGGAATTAAAGGCCTTGGGACTGATCCATCATACATCTTTTCATAAAGGAGGTTCTTAGACCTGATCTTAAGCTTATGCCAAAAGTAGTTTCTGAATTTCACATTAATTAGACAATTAATTTGCTGGTATTTGTTCCAAGACCACCTAGTAATAAAGGGGAATCAGTTTGAAATATTTTAGATAGAACAGTTGCATATTATTTAAATAGAAATAATTTTTTTGGAAAATCATCTAGATTATTCGTCTCTTCTTCTAAGAATCACATGGATCATACTGTGTCTCCCCAGATTTTTTCTAGATGGATAAAGGAATGTATTGTTGAATGTTACATGTTAGCAGAAATTCCTGTACCTACAACAGTACCATCTCATTCCACCAGAGCTGTGGCAATGCCTTTTGCTTGTCCTGCGCAAGTCCCTGTTACTAAAATTTGCACTGCTTCAACCAGAGGTTCTGTGCACACTTTTTCTAAACGTTATGCTCTCAATTTGGCTTCAAGGGCTGAAAGGCAGGCCATTCATCTCATTTTAAGATAGACAGTCCTTGTTTTAAATGGTTTGTCCCATCTGGTAGGGACGTGCCAGCAGGGGTGGGCCCACCACCATTCTGGGAAGTACCAGAATGCCTGGTATTCTGGGGGTTTGTGAGTAGCCATCCTAAGGGCTGATGCTAGATTTGATAGAGTGGTGACTCTGTTCCTTCATTGAGATTATTTTCAGTACTGCTTATTAAACTATTCCATAAGTGGGAATATGCAAAGCCACTCGAAGAAGAAATGAAGGCTACTTGTAACCAGAGTTCTTGGATGGTGGCTCTGCATATATACACTTCCCACCCTCCTTCTCCACTTTCTCAGAGTCCTTTTATTTTTTTCTCTGAGTTGGCAGTGGAAGGAACTGAGGTGTTAGAGGGTTCTGTGCGCCTTTATACAGCTTTGCCCTCAGAACATTCAGAGATACTGATGGGGGGGGGGAGGGGGGATAAAAAGGGTCCATCATTAGGCACCACTAGGCAGTGCAATACTCAGAAGCATGAATATACAGAGCCATCTCAAAGAACTCCAGTTGCAAGTAACTTTCATTTTATGCTCACGAGGATTCCCACTGAGTTCCCATTGACTTGAGTTGGATCGGGTCTCACATGCCTAAAATTACTCATGGGGGTATGTTTTTACAGGATTGGGGCCTTAATTGGGCTACACATTCTAGGAGCTGACAGATACCATAGTTCTATTTCTTTAGACTTGGTGTTGTATGTTATGGTTATATGAAATGCAATACCACTCATCCTTATTTTGTTTTGATGTGAACGTCATATAAAATAATAATTTTGTTATTATAAAGGACACTCATTTGTTACAAGAAGATGTCACTGGACTCAAATACTGTTGCATGTTGTTAATCTCCTCTTGCTGGATACATGTAGTCACACAATCAAGTACTTTACAAACAATATACATGAAGGCATTTACAGATAATTGGTTTTCAAAGTAGGAAATCCTGATCCTATTTTAGTAATTGTACTTCTGTTATCTTGAAAGACATGAATTTAAATGTTTCATCTGATAGGTGTTGATGCAGCAGAATTTAAAATTTTCACTTGATAGTTGGTGATTGTAGCATTAATGGACATGATTTCTGATTGGAAGATCACATCCCTTTAGTGCTTTGACCTACAAGAGACCAGTTTGTCCACAAGTATTGCTTTTGAAAAGAACACTGGATAATGTATTTATTAGGTCCAACTAGTGGTTGATTTTGATTTTTTTTCTGGTACCTAAAAATCAGTCATTGAACAAACGACTTGACTCACACTGGAGTAAAACACAACTTTTAAAAGGGCTGTTTTCTTGTTCTCTCTCTCTCTTTTCTGATAAAGAATGCTGTAAAATAAAACAACTTATTTTTAATGTATTAAAAAGTGGTTAATAAAGAAAAAGATATTGGAAAATAAGGAAATGATTTGGTTTTATGGTAGATCACATGGACCAGGCAGATCTCTTAATCAGGTTTAGGTGAGCAATTCCTCTCTCCCCAGATAAGATGGATAGTTTTAAGCATTAGAAAATTGCAGGATTATGTTTTGGTATCCAGCCCTGCCCAAAGACACTGTTTCAGTGAATTAAAGTCACCTGTGCTACATAATGATTAGCTTAGCCACCTTTGATGTCACAGTTGTATTGCATAACTATGATTGTAATGAAATAAAAATCAAATTTATATATAGGATTTGTCCTGAAATAGAACAATCCAAAAAATTCCAAAAAGTTCTCTTGTAAAATATTGTGTGAGCCACCATATACATGAAACATACAGGCAAGGTGTGAGGAGGGTAAGATAATTATCTCAGGATTTGGATAACATTGCAAACTATTCTAGCTTTACTTGGCTATCAGGATATCATCACACCTCCCTCCTCATTCCCCCCATCCTGATGTGCATCCTTTTAGTTTACAGGAGGAATAACTAAGTATCAAGCATGTATGTATGTATATATTCTTAATTAGACATAACTGAGCTCATTGTTTATTTTATATATATATACTACATATGTATTATAAAACACAAAAAAGTACATGTATGTGGTGTAACATATGTATCTATAAGCTCTCACACACTTTCTGTTTAATATTTTGCCATAAATCCAGTTTAACTCAGTTTTCATAATAGGCTTTAATAATAATATTAATTCAATGATTTCCAAAATTAAAATATGTTAAATGATTATGTGAGAATTGCCTCTAAATTGGTAACATTTATGAATAATTTAATTACTAATCTTTAATATCAGAACATGAGGAAGATCATAAGCATCAAAATATTGAAAGTAGATATATTTAAACCAAAGAAAGAATATGCTTTTGTAAATAAGTAGACAAAGACATTTAAAACAAAAACAAAAAAATAATGTGGATTATATTGACGTATTTTAGGATTTTGCTTTCATCATTTCATTGTGGATATCATCTATGTAGCAAAGGAAGAAAAAATTGACAGTTACTAGCACATAACCTAAATGGAGGTACAGGGGAAAGAAAAGGGCGGGGTGTCCCTTTTAAAAAGGAAAAGTAAGATTTGGGAACTCATACTCTAATTATACATCTGTTTATTTACTAAGACATAATTATAAGACTGAATTTCTTCCTGACACTGGATTGTGAGCTGTTCCTTCTTTAAATGATGTAAAGCTGTACAGGGTGAGAATAATAATATGATATATTTAAACTAGGTAGAATAGAACTCACTTATGGCCTCATCCTTTACCACTGAAATCAGTAAGAGCTTAGTCACTGACATCAAGGGGCCATAGAATAAAGGCTGGGAACTATCCATCATTTTAATACTTCCAATGATTGTCAATGAAAAGTAAAGTCAGTTATTTAACTGTTCTTGCCCAACACAGGACTCTGTTGCCACTATTTCAGACATCACAATTGTTACATTTGTTAAACAGCAAATGAGAGTAGAATAGTTTATTTTCATTAATATAACAAAGGGTGCAATTCCTTCGCATGCTCTTCATTTATTTTTCAGGCAATCTCAAGCAATCACAAGTGTCGAAAATCAAATGAAGTAAATTATAAACCCCCCTAAAATTAAGAAAGAATGTTTGTAGTTTAGAAAAGGTTTTAATACAGATTTTTCTAATAGTAATACCAATAAAAATACCAAGAAAGTTCTCCTTTCATTTTATGTATAGGATTGTCAGCCCTTAGAATATCCCATTCACTGTAGATACTGATCAGTACCTGCAGAGAGGTGTCTTATTCTATACAGGGATACATTTGAAACTATTTGTTTATGATGCAGCATTCTCAAGGCCTGTATCAGCGAAACAACATGCTTAAATTAGAGCAGAACCTCCTCCCCACCCCCCCTAGTATCAAGGAAATACTACTTCTATGAGCTTAGTGTTGTTCTGAAAAAATATATAACTTTACACATTATTGTATAGAATCTGACAAATGGACATAAATAGTAATCGATTAGTAACAACCAGAATATTTGAGTAACTCCATTCATTAGAGTGTATAGTGAGCCTATGTACTCTTCTTTTGAAAGTAGTGCATTTTCTGATTTCAACAGCTTAAATAATCAAAACAAACCTTGACCAACAGCATGTTGTTGGGCCCATTTCCATCAGAATGCATTCACTTAAGACCCATTCTTGCCCCCCATTTAATTTTGCTCTAGATTTCAATGGGAGCAGGAGCAGGCTGCTAAAATTTTAAGCTTTACGAAGTGCGTCATGATTCAAAGTGACAATAATATAAATAAAGGGACTCAGCCATTACAAATTGCCTTTAATAATCCAGCTATTCATTTCAAACTTTGAGTTTTGACTGTTACAAATTGCTGTATGATTTGTTTGATAAAATATAATATAAATAAAGGAATTCCCTATTCAAAATTGCCTGGAACCAAACCATTAATCTCAAATATCATGAAGTTTGCATGTATACTATGAAAATAACTTTGCTAACTACATCTCTTAGAGCTTTATTCTGGTCTTTTGGATTAGCTCGAGCATATCTTGATTTATATCATGATGATATTTGCCCTGAGACTGAAACAGGGTGTATGCTACACAGTACTGTGAATTTGTATGAGCCCATAAGTTCCAGTAAGGGAGATTTTAGTTATTGCCCAGTTAAGATCAATTAAAATACAGATGTAAAATGTCTAAACCATACATAACTTTAACAGTGAAGGCTCAGTTATGTCTCCCATGAGGCAAAATCTTCTTATGAGAGGGCGCATGACCTGAATGGTGGCATTTTTCTTTTGAAAGACATATTGTGCCATAATGCCTCCTGGGTGTGTGGGGAGGACAGCACAGTTAATCTTGCTAAACCTTTAACAAGATGGATCAAATGCTCCCCCCAGCACAGCCATCTTGTTACATAGGAGGATGGAAGGCATCCCTGTGACTTCTTTTTTCTGTAGTCCACTCAAATTTTTGGTAGTAACCCTACAGGTGGATTCTTATCTGTGCAGATTCCCTTGGAAGTCAGTGAAGCTCCATGTGGAGTGGAGCCTTAGTCCTGACAAGGTCCCTAAACTGCTGCAATCATGTCAAATTCTACTCAGAGCTACACTGATGTAAATCCACAGCAATCCCGTTAAAGTCAGTAGAGTTGCTCCAGATTTACACTGGCATTAGAGCAAAAACAGGTGCATAACTTTTCTAAATGTTATAAACTTTTATAAAACTTTTATCAGTTTTTGTATCATATTTCCTTTTATCTGTCAGTGAAAGTTCTGTCAGTTATGCTGCAATGGAGAGTACATTTGCCTTTTATTAAAAACAAACAGTGAATAAATGTAACAGTGTAACTTTTTAAAAAGAAATGTTGATTTCTTAAATTACTCTGATTTACATTGAGTAATATGAGTCCCAGATATGAAACACAGACTCAGGTATCATAACACATGCATTCCAAAATAATTGTATTTGATGGAAGAATTTTATTATGCAAATGTTTTTTAGTTTCTTTGGTTTTTGGAAAAGAATGTTTGTAAAGGCTTTTTTTTGGCAGTTCTGTTCTCTCTTCTCTTCTATGAAGTGTTTTTTGTTTGTCTATTTGCCTCTGCTGAATATTACTTTTGGCATAAATTATGTGTCCTGTTCATATGTAGTTTATGAAAATTCAAGATATGTGGGTGCCCAAATGAATACAGAATATTGCTCTTAGTACCTAGCAAGTTTGCATTAAACGTTTCAAAATATTAAATAAATGTAAATATTTTTGTGAATGGGTAGATTCTGAAATGTTCCAATTCTATTCATTAAGGAATTTAAATGCGACAATAAGCAGTACATAAATCATCTAGAACTTCCTTTATTAAAACAATACATTTATAAGGGCTGAATCAAAAAGGGTTGTTTTTATATTTTTTAAAAACTATGCATGCTCCCTTTTTTCTTTGTTCTTTTTAAAGTTGAACATTCCTTTAATGTTTTGATCCATATTACCAAAACCTGAAGAGCATGCAGTTATTGTTAAAGTACTTCATAAAAAATATCTAGAAGAGTCATTAGCAGAGTCAAATGTATGTTGGGGTTGCCAGTCTTGCCTGACCATGCTGTGATGTGAGTCACATGACTCAGCAGAGAGCAGCTGTGCATATTTCTACTATCTTGCAATGGATGGGGAAGGAACATAGCTGAGTTGCATGCAGGCCAGTCAATATCCATTAAAATAGTGATTATATACGTATAACTTGCTTAGGTAACCTGTGTAAAAGTGGTGATACGTTGCTCTACCTGGTTAAAAAGCACCAGAGCTGCATTCTTGATTGCTCCAGCTTGGTTTTACCCCTGTGAGAAGTAAGAATGGTAGGCAGTGAAGTTCAAGATTATAGTACCTCTACTTTTCTTCTCTTTGGAAACTCTAATTCAAACATGGCTTCAAAACAGTAAAAATATATTTACTAAATATTTTATCAGTTGGCAAAAAGGAGGATACATATTGGCTGACAAAAGAGTTCAACAAACATTCCTAAGGATCGACTGTAATTTTATATTAGTATCATCAGATTAATATAAAATATAGGAGCTAAAGCTAATAACTGTTCTGCAAAATTGTGGTTCACAATTAAGAAACAAAAATGAACTAACTACATAATATGGCTAGCACAGATTTTGAAAGTATACTATAGCTTTAAAGATAAATCTTAACAAACATTATTTTAACTTTTGGCAGAATATTCTTCGAATTTTCACGCTTAAATTGTTTATTCTTCATTTAATTGACTGTGTGCATATTTTATCATTCTAAACTGAATGCATATAATAAGCAAAATACTTTGAGGTTTTCCTGTTGTATAGTTCCTGCTTCCATTCTTTTAACAATGATAGAATTTACATGTAGAAATACCTCACAAAACAGTTAATTCTCCTTGAATTTCAATCCAAATTAGATATTGTGAGGTACTGTATTATGTAAAAAACTACTTTAACATTATTATTTTATGAATATTTGGCTTTCTAAAGTTTCTTGATCCATTTGGGAAGGAATGGGTCAGCTGGATGATTGGACTTGGCCCATCAGTGGCATTTGAGACAGTGGGCTGACACATTACAGATCCAACCTATCAGGCACTCTAAAGAAGCTGATACTTTGGATGGTGTAGTGCCATTTGGGAAGGAACTGGCCTTTGAATTGGCCAGGTAGTAGGGCAGGAGACTTCAGGCTATTGGTTTGCAAAGCTGTGAACACACTGATCAAGTTATTCACAGCTGTAGGAAGGGGCAACACCTTCTCTTTTCCTACTATTTACTGATCTTGGGTGAAATCCTGGCCCCATCAAAGTCAATGAGAGGCCAGGATTTCAATCCTTGTTCTGAGGATTAGGGGGCATCGATGTTAAAGAATCATTTTTATGTTGCTAACCTGAACTATTTATTGCTGATTTTAGATATTAACTTGAGACTTATTCCTCCAATTTTATGATGATTCATATATGCAGTGAATTCTGCTTAATAGCAATCCATATATTAACAACTTCTGGTTAATAGCAACATTTTGGTGGGAACCAGTCCTGTCCAATTGACTTTAGTGTTAATGGGATTTGGATATTGGCAACAGCATGACGCTTATTAAGAAAGGCCCGAGGTGCAGGTTAGCAAGGTTGCAGCCAGGGCAGGAAGTGTTGGGATGTGCTTTCTCTGGCTGCAATCCCACAAACCTGCCTGCAGTGGGTGCTCAGCACATTCCAGTGCTTCCTTCTGGTGCTGCAGGGGCTGTGGGAAGGACAGTAGCAGGGAAGGAGGGTGCCAGCTGGAGCTGCACTGTCTCTCTCTCTGCACTCTCCAGGCTGTGCCCTGCTGAGGCGCTGCACCCAAGGAAGGAAGCACTGGAACAGCTGAGCCCCAATCCCCTGAGAGCGCAAGGAGAGGTACTGTGCAGCTCCATGAGCCCCCAGTGCCTCCACTTCCTGTAGAAAGTCCTGGCATCTGGGCTGCTGCGCCCCTTCCTGCTGCTGCCCTGTGCACAGGCTGGTTTACAAGGCTGAAGCCAGGGAAGGCATGTCCCAGCACTTCCTTCCCTGGCTGCACCCTCACAAACTTGACTTCCATTTATTGGCAACTGCCAGATAATGGTAACTCTTTGCTGGCAATTGGGCAATTAGGGTTGCTAATAAGAAGAATCTTCAAAATAAGCCTCACCTGTGGTCAGGAATCTTGGAATTCTGATTGATTCAGGCCTTTTCTTCAGATAGTCATGAATCTGCAGTTGCAAAGTCAGCTTTCCACTAACTGGAAAAATATCTAGAACTCAGTTCTTCTTCTCTGATGTACCAATACTAATTCTGACTTCTAATCTCCCAGATTGTTTACTGTAATAGTCTTCTTGCTGACATTTTAATCCACTTAATATTTGCTAACTGGTACAGACTACAATAGCTAGGATTCTGATGCGTGCGAAGGTTAACCCACTCCATACATTGTATTGATCAGCCATATTTTATACTCCACAAAATGGCACTACAATAGTTCCACCTATGTTCAAGGTCTTCTATGTTCACATAGGGATTGGGGGAGGGCATTCCCAGTGTTATTGGAAAGTGATTTGTGATGTCTCAAGGCACTGTAAAAATTGTAGCTGCTTTCATTGTTGTAAACGAAACAATTTTGAACTAGGCAGTTTTATTTTTTAAATGAAGACCCGAAATTCACAGGCAAAAATGTGTGTGCAGCTGCCCAGAGTGCATGTATAAGTATATATAGGGGTATTTTAGGGTCCACATGGGAAAGGTATGCCAGGTGCACTAAGTAGATGCTACCAGGGAATCTGTCGGAGATACAGATGGGTAGTGACAAAAGAACTGCTATATTTCCAAGTACATGTAAAAGAGAAACATATAGCTGTCTAAATGTTTCACAGTAAGTAATGATCATATTCATTTAAAAGTACAAGTATATCTCCAATATGTCAGCTGTCGAGACTTTTCTTAGGAAGACGTGAAGAGCCTGTCGGAGACAGTCATGTACCAGCCAAGCTAGTATTATCTCCTCCTATGCACAATGTTTAATTTAATGTATGAAGAGTTAACCACACAAAAGGCCTCTTTTGAAGGTATCAACTGATAAAGAACTAGTAGACTTCTAAAAAAAGTGGTATGTGGTATGACTTGGAGGAACTTAGATACTGTTTTGAAGTCAAATGGGACATGTCTCTGGAAGGTCTATGAGTGCGATATCATGACAGAGGTGAAACAGTTGTAAAATACAGGGACAATACAGAATAGACAACTTCATTTTTCCAAAGTCCATTGCCGATTGTACTGAATATTTAGACTACTTCTAGCATAGCACTGAGTACTCTGATCCTCCATCAATAAACTGTATTATGAAGAATATGGGACTCAGAAATAATAGGTATTTTTTGAAAGAATGTCAAATGATTTTGCCACATTTTATCTAAAACACAAATTGTCCTAGAAATTTCTAATGAGATTTATTTGAATGATTTTGGTGAGATCTCTAAAGGACATAACCCTTTTAAGACAGGGAAAGGCACATTTGGGAAGTTCATTTATTCACTGACAAATTAGTCACACCTTTCTGTCTTTCTCTTTCTTTCTTCTTAAAGTAAGTCTCTAGCCTGTTTCCTGTGGAGACAGCCTTCAAAAAGAAAACTGATTGCTAGATGGTTTTTGCACTCTGATTTATTTGGGAGCAAAAACAGGAAAATTGAAGTCCATTCTCTCAACTACCAGCAGCTGTAATTTTCAACTCAATTACTTGCTCCTGGCATCTTTCTCAGCTCCCTCCACCCCACTTCTGTTATGTCTTATCAATGGAGACAGATAGTCAAATAAATGTTTCTAGTGCTCTCCCCTAAAGTATTTCTCTTAGAATCAGTGGCTATGCCACCCATGACAACGGAAAAAAATTGTTAATACTTTAGTACCTGAGCCAACATAGCTTCCCACAACTCCTTCCTGGTAAAATGAAGTTCTACTGAAGGAGGTGTCTTCTGAGGGCATTCTGATGTGCTAAGAGTACTCTAAGAACCCTGTGCGATGTTCGGGGGAAGGAAAATGCTGTCTCATCCCTTACCCCTGGTTCTGAGATACCAGACCATCTACCAGCAGGAGTTATGTTTTAATGGTATCCCTTGAGAGTGAAAGTGGAGCAGATGATATTGTGTGTCTCCAGAGGTCTAATTTTTAAACACTGGGACAGGAGGTATGTGTAATCTTCAGCCTCCTGTGTATGGAAGACAGCGAGTAGCAGAATCATCAATATGCATGGGTTAGGCTGGTGGCAACAGAATCTTCACAACTTGCTCATCAAGCATCAGAATTGTTTCTCACATACTCCCAGCAAAGGGCAGGCGGCAGCATTTCTACACATACAAAAGAGGTACAGATAGTGACATCTTCCCCCACGGTGAGAGACGGAGCTAATCCAGTAGGGAAGAATGGAAAGTAATGGGGCTTGAGATAAAAATAAACATGGAATTCCTAGCTACCATGGCATCATTCCTTAACTACCCAACACTCATTTATACACACTGTAAATGTGCATATTTGAATGTTAGGTAGCTAACCCCTGCCAGTAACAGTGCACGAGCAGACACCAGCACAAGCAGCTGGACTCCAATTTCTCTTGCTACTAGTGATTACTACAACCCTATGGAAATCAAATTTCCAGGGCCATCTTGTCCCCGATGCAGTGTGCTTGCAGAACTCTTAAGCGCCACATGCTTGTGCTGATGAATTTTGCAGCCTTCACTAGCCAGCTTCCATCTAGCCAAAGTCATCTGACCACTTCTCTCTTAGGTTCCTTGTATTGACTCTTGTTTGCAGTGCCAAGTTTTCCTCCCTGAAGACTTAATGATTCATCTAAAGCCTGCATCAGGACCCTGGCTCATGTTGATATACTAAGGTTTTGGGGACTATAGAATAGCTGAAGGGAGAAAAGGCTTTGATGGAGAGATGGAATGAAGGTATGGAGCCTGAAGAACCAAACAGAGGCTGGAGTGTATGGAGTAGCTAATGTGTAGAAGTCAACTGGGAAGTCAAAATCCATATAGAACTTCTAGGCAGCTTTACTCTATCCCATTCCCTGACTCCAAGTGCCCTACAGAACTTATGAGCCTCCCTAGTTCCTAATGCATATCATAAACATTTAAAAAAAAATTCTAAGGAATTTCTCAGAAAAATAACTTTGCTAGATTGGAGAAAAACACATATCATTGTATTTATCAAACAGAACCATTAAAAAGGCAGAAAATTTAGAAGTAAGGTTCAACTTGAAATGTTAATCCAAACATTTGAAAGTTTGAAAACATACAGACAATGTCACACAAACAATATTAAATGGCGGGGGGGGGGGGAAGAGTTCTCAGGCGAACTTGTCCATTCATACCAAAAATGTTGACCACAAAAACCACAATGGCTTATTCTTAATCTTCAAATGGGTGTGCTGACAGGCCTTCTTTAAAAATATGTGTAATTCATAAATAAAGGCATACACTTCACATTCCTGATTAGACATATAGGATATTATGACTATGGGAATACCATCTTTCCATAAATCATATCTGATATTGGCTATTAAAATATATGGCATTCTTTGAAAATATGGGAGCTGTATGACTCACTGAGCGAAACTGGTCTATCGTTTAATATATAAGCAAGGGCATTCAGAGATTCTCTGCAGGCAATGGAAAGATTGTAATTTAGCCTGGAATACAGAGGTAGCTACATATTTAAGGACACATATCAGCAGGGGAGAAATTCTGAATGTGTATATGCAAGTCCAAAGGAGCATTAGAAATGTATCTCAGAGACAGAAGTTGGTAAAGAAGGTAACATACAATATAGAATAAAATTGGAGCACAGAATGGACATCGTGCTAGAGGCCAAGTTAGTGACACAGATGCTGGACTTGATCAAACTTATCATCAATATGCTAATGAAAAAGATTACTTCAGGGCTAGAATTCTAATGCAGGTAGCTCACATCTTGACTTCAAAGACTCTCCAGGGTATCAGGAAAATGAAGGAAAGGAGGAGTGAGGTTCTAGAAAGAGAAACAAAGAAGTTCCTCTGAAAGACTCAAGGTCACAGAACCAGTGACTCTGGCATGCCAAAGTTCTAGTGAGAAGAAAAAGGGCTTGAGAAACTAATTGACACAGCTTGCTAATGCTGTGAGCATCACAATTTCTTTAAACTGAAATGATTAGGCCTGCCTAGGTGAGCATATGGGAGCCTTAGATCTAAGTGTGTGTTTGATACCATTTAGATTTATTCTTCTCTCAGTTTTTTAGCACATTTTATTGTATTTGACATTTTTGAATCTCAGACTGTTGAGAGGTCCTTCAGCTCCTGAAGGAAGTTAATGATAGGGTATTGTGCCTAAACCCTACTTGGGTTCTTATTCAAAAGTGCCAACCAAGGTGTTTTGATACTAAGGCCTGGTCTACACTGGGGGGGAAGTGGGGGAATCGATCTAAGTTACGTAACTTCAGCTACGTGAATAACGTAGCTGACGTCGACATACTTAGATCTACTTACTGCAGTGTCAACTGCTGACACTCCCCATTGACTCTGCCTACGCTTCTCACTCAGTGGAGTACTGGAGTCAACGGGAGAGCTCTCGGTGGTTGATTTATCGCGTCTTCACTAGACACGATAAATCAACCCCCGCTGGATCGATCGCTCCAGAGGTAAGTATAGACATGCCCTAAGTATGCCATAAGGTACCATTGGTTCTCTGGCTGTGGTGAGCCTGAACCATAGGAAGAGGCTGAATACCACAGACAAGAGACAAGTTTGAGGGGCCAAGGGGGCATAATAAAGAATTATTCCTCTCAGGTCAGTACAGTTCCAGGTGCCATCTATTATATATGCATCATTAAACAAAAAATGATAACAGACTACCCCCCTATATGCTGTCATAAACGTGTAGCTCCTAGATAGAAAAAAGAAAACCTACTGTAATGATGAAGCATCACACATATTGTATACTTTCTGCACTCCACCCACAAGCCATACAAGAACCAGGTCTAGACTAAATTGAGGATGTTTACAGCCATAGATTGTAGACATCTTAAAGCCCAAATTCCTGGATTTTTAATATTTAAAAAAAAATAATGTCCTTGAAAATTTGTTTTGAATGTACTTACCCTTAACTTATAATATGTACTCTGAGCCATAACTCCACTGTACAAAGTTTTCTTTGTCTAAGAATCAAGTATCAGAGGGGTTAGTCTGTATCCACAAAAACAAGGAGTCTGGTGGCACCTTAAAGACTAACAGATTTATTTGGGCATAAGGTTTCGTGAGTAAAAAACCCACTTCAGATGCATGGAAGAAGTGAGTTTTTTACCAATGAAAGCTTATGCCCAAATCAATCTGTTAGTCTTTAAAGTGCCACCAAACTCCTCGTTGTTTTTGTCTGAGAATATTATCTATACCCATTAATCTCCAGGGCATCAGCCATGTCTATTTTGAGGAAGCTGTTGGTTTTTTGGGTTTTTTTGTTTGGTTAAAAAAAATCTTTTGTCTGCTTTTGCACAATAATCAACACTTAGTTACAGTAATAATAGTATCATTTTTTTCATGTAAGCTACCGCTACAGTTCTATACAATATAATGGTTAGTCTGTACTTCTGCACAGTTTTTAAGGTACTTGTCTAAATGACACTTCAGCTGGCTATATTCTCTGAGCTCAAACTCTCCAGTAAGATTATTTACAAAATTTTTCAGCTGGTCTAAAAATCATTCATTGGTCTATTTATACTATGATGTCTTAGTATTCATCTTTAGAAATTGCCCACATATATATTTTTACTTTTCATATAATATAAAAATTAGATTAGATATGTGCAGAGAGATACCCTTGAGTTCTCAATTATAATACTCGTGGGCCTTTAACAATACTCAGATTTCACAAGCTCTGATCATTGTTATAATTACTACTGAAATGATGTCTTATGAAATTTGCCTCATGTCCTAAAACTTCATATAATAAAATCTGAAAGAAATGCCGTATTTATAAATCACACAACTGCCGTAATAAGTAAGCTAATAAGTAGACTATTACTTTTTCTTTTTTCCAGACTGACAGTAAAAATGCAGCATCTAAGGAATCCTGATGCATCATTAGGTAGATCAGTGCCAAATTATCATACACATTACTCTGAATGTATAGTATTTTTATACAATACAGTAAGAGATTTATTAAACAATACTGAAAATCAAATTAAATAATGAATAAATAAGTGCATAATTAATTATTTTTCATATATAAAAAGTCCTACCTCTTTGCTTTCTTCCATATCCGACTCACTGCTAAACTCTTCTGTGTTTAAATTTTCAAAATCTGATTCTCCAATAGCAATAGGTACTGTCACAGTAAGGCCCGGATTGTTTATGAATGACATATAATCATTTTCATCAATTACGTATTTTTCCACACTGCTGCCTGTTCCTACACCACTGGTAGTTCCATTCCCATCTCTAAGACAATTAAGATCTTTGCTTATTTCAACAACAGTATGGTTGGAAATGCAGCTGTCTTTCTTGTTGTTTAGATCTTCAAGTGCTTTGATTTCCTCTAGTGCTTTTTGCTTTCTAACAAAGGCTTTTTGGACGAATTCCCGTAATTTTTTTTTCACATAATCTATTCCCTTCTGAATCCTTGCAACGGCAATCTGGAGATTGTTCGTTTCATTATCATCATCTGTAGCAGCAAGGTTATCTGAACTAAATGAACTCAGTAGCAAGGCCAGAAACAGGTTCAATACCTAAAAGATGAGAAAAAATAGCTGTATAATATATATCTGTATATAAGAAATTAGTATTTTTAAAAGACATTATCTAATTAAAAATTATACACACTATTTGTTTTTAAAAAGAAACTTATTTAATTTATTTTGGATAATCAAATAACAAACAATAATAAATATGAAAGTTTTACAAAAATGTCACTTGTTATTGTGTGCTGTTCATCTTTACCCACATAATGAAAATAAATCAGTTTAGCTTCCAAAATTCTCACATACTAACATATTGCTGCTGTTCTTGGATTCTAAACATTTCAAGATAATGTTTATTCATTTAAAAATAGCTTTAAAAAGTTCTGTGTGGCTGTATCGACCAGAGTGTTGAGAGAACACTGTCCAAGCCCTTTCGAAAGATCTGGTAGAATTTAACAAGGATAGGATAGGATTCTATAGAAATTATTGTAAAAAACTACATAATTTAATGGTAAAATTATGTCCTCCTTAGATTGTCTAACCACTCTTAAGACATTTATAGCAGGAATGTAATTTTCAGTTAAATTCGATAGGATGGTTTAACAACTATATAGAAAGGTTAACAATCTTTATTAAATCCTACAGTACTCCCATAAGGAGTATTTAAAAAAAATATCTTTCAGTTTTGTTTATCTTTCCATTTAGCACACAATGATTTCTTCTGTTTTCTTCTGTTTTTTTCCCCAGAAACATTAATGAGGCTAGTATCAATACTGTAGGCTAGCAGACAGTACACAAAAGGACAAAACATTTTTATTTTTTTATTTTACCAAAGTCTTCCATAAGCTCAGGCTATTTTCTTTTAAATGTTCATAGCAAAAGACAATTATATATCTATATGTATATATCTAGATAGATATATACAAGATTGATAAATATCAAACAATCTGGTGTAAACTTCCTCACTAGAGTACTCTTTTTAAAGTAATCGTCTGGATAATTTAAAGGTCATGGGATATTTACACTTTCACATCTAGGTGTAGAAGCTGTCATCTGATGGCTGACTAGTTGTAATCTCAGTCAGTCTATTTCCCAATGAACAAGGGTCCACAAAAATTTAAGAAAAACACAGGGCTCTCAGTCAGAGTGTAAATCCAGGACAGACGTCAAACAAAAAAAACAAACCTAATCAACGTAATTTTGGTGTGATCAAACTTCTCACATGTACAAGTGTTCTACTAAAGGGCCAATTCTGCAGACCTTTCACATTCAAAACTTCACTGAAGTCACAGAAATATTTGGGCACAAAGAAATGCAGGATCAGGCTCAAATATTATGCCTGAGGAAAAAGAATAATATTAAAATGCAAAGCAGGTTACTGCTGCATAGCAAGCAACCTAGAACTCTGCACATTTCTACTGACTTCACTGATGATGAGGTTGCTAAGTCAGAAAAATGAATAGCAGTAGCCATGTTGAGTGCTGTAGAATCTCTCTCTCTCTCTCTCTCTCTAATATATGCAATAAAATACATGTCCAAAAGAGGATGAAAATATCAACAAAAAAGGACATTTTATTTTCAATCAACTCAAAGTATGTTACAAAAATGGACAATAAAAAAAACGTAACTAAAATAAAAAAAACAGTAGACTCTTATTTTAAACACTACTTCCCAGTTAGAAACATATTTTTTCAAAAGTTCTAAATTGGCCAATTTAATTTATATTGGGCACAAACTTGGCACTCTAGCTGTCAGCTTGGATGCAAATTCTGTTCTGAAAATACAGCTAATCATTATGTCATTCTTATTCTTCTAGTTTGTCATGAAAATAGTTTAAAGCAATTTTAGAGGACTCCACAAATGGTGTAATTTTAAAATAGAAGTTTTACAGGCACATGGTGGGTGCAAATGCATATTGCTCTGGAAGTTTGTTTTATAATATATATCTCCAAAAAGTAACAATAGCCAAACTTTGAAAACGTATACACCTACTTAGGTAGATAAAGTTAAGCATCTGGATCCAACATGTGCTACATAATTAAGCACAACTGAATGATTTATGAATCACAGTTGTTGTCCATTAAAGACCTTATACAATCCATGCAAGAGCCTTGTGTTTATAAGGACACTCCAGTGTTCCTTGGAGCATATATTTTCTAGTACAGGGACAAAAAGGGGATAACAGCTGACAGAATCACAGAGGGCTAGATTATGTCTTTATACTCAACTCTGAGCAAGGGGTAGTGCAGCATACACAGCACAAAACCAGATTAATAGATTCCAAGGCCAGAAGGAACCATAGTGATCATCTAGTCTGACCTCCTGTATAACACGGGCCATATAATCTCCCCCAAATTATTCCTAGAGCATATCTCTTAGAAAAACATCAAGTATTGATTTAAAAATGGCCAGTGAGAGAGAATACACCAAGACCCTGGGTAAATTACTCCAGTGGTTAATTACCCCACTGTTAAAAATGTACGCCTTATTACCGGTCTAAATTTGTCTAGCTTCTACTTTGTGGGAGACACTGTGACTCAGACAACATCTCTGAGTTACTTATTTGCTTCTCACTCACTCCATGCCTGGGAATAAGTGGATGTGCAGTACCTGCTTACTCCTGCACACCTGGACCCAAGCTTAGGGTACCCCACACTGCAGTATAAGGGTCAGGTGCGGGGCTGTTCATCCCTCTCTCTCCTCTGGGTGGGAATGTAATCCGAGCCATACAGAGGTTTTTACAAAGTAAGCATGGAAAACCTTTATTTGTTAAGTGTTATATATACTTTTTTGCCAGAAAATGAATATCTGAAAAATTACATACCACAAGGTTTCCAATGACCATGACCAGCATGAAAACAATAAGGCACATGGCTTGGCCGGCAACCTCCATACAGTCCCACATAGTCTCTATCCATTCTCCACACAACACTCGGAATACAATCAAGAAAGAGTGGAAAAAGTCATGCATGTGCCAGCGTGGAAGTACGCAGTCTGTAGCAATCTTGCAGACACAGTCTTTGTAACTTTTACCAAACAGCTGCATACCAACCACAGCGAAAATGAAGACAATGATAGCCAGCACCAATGTCAAATTTCCCAAAGCCCCCACTGAGTTACCAATAATCTTTATCAACATATTCAGTGTTGGCCAAGATTTTGCCAACTTGAAAACTCGGAGCTGAAAAACAAGAGCAAAGGAGCATTTTAGTACTAATTACAATGAAGCTCTGAATGTGTGTCTTGCATCTCTAGCTATAAAAAGTTCTATATTGTAAAATATTTCATTTTATAAATTTAGATGCCATTTTCTGTGGATGCAGTTTACACTATATTTGTAATGCAGAACCTGTAGGGCCTGTTCCCAATTAAAATTTAGAAAATATAAAAATGTCTTTTAAAATGAACTAAAGAAACTAGGATGTGAGAATATGGCTTGTAATAATACTGGTAAGAGAGCTAGAAATGGATATTTTAAATGTGTAAGTAACACATCAGCTGATAAATGTTGAGAGAGTTAAAATTTTCACAAAGATTTAGGGAAGTCTAATGGATTATCTGGGGATTGAGAAAGACACGGGGCAGTGAATGGGGAAGAAAATTCCATATTTAATGTGAAAAAACTGAATTGGGGTTACATTTGGTTAGTTTACTGCAGTGTATTCTCAATGTGGCTACTCATGAAAAGAACCCAGAAGCTTAAACTATTGTGTAATGCATTATCTCATCTCTAATGGTGTCTGAGTTACTTTGAATTTACAGCACTGTTACTCCATGGACTACACTGACAACCTTTTCCCTTTTGATGCCCTTCAAGGGATTGGTAAACCCTAAATGGACTTGGATCCACTACAGTACACTAGGTAACATTTCCTGTCTGATCATAGGCTTAAATAATCCAAGCCAAGCACCTAAAAATGTTCTTAGTAGAAGCTTCCTACCTCTGGAATCTGTTCTCCCTAGAGGTATTTGAGAGTGGGTTTTTGGTGAACTTCCATGCTGGGGGTGATCTTGAAACAATCATTCTGAGAGGTGTGACCTATGCTGTTCATTTTACTAAGGTGTCAGTTTAGAAACCCAATTATGCTAATTTAAAGGTTCACATTTAAACTATTCACTGCTCTTGAAAGCATGTGGAAAGATAGAGAAAGGATCATAATATTAAAATCTGTACAGTCTGTTGTGAGGGGCAGCTCATTGTGGTACCAAGAGTTGGGAGTGGGGGTATGGCAGATAATCAGCATTTTCTCCTCTTCCTCAATCAAGCCCAAGGAGCCTAGCAGAGCCTTGCAAGGCATGTGAGCCCCACCAAGAGAAGTCAAATCAGTGAGAGCACACAATCCTATTTTTAATATCTGCACAAACTGCTGTGGGCAGCATCTCATTTTGGCAACTCACACAGGAGGATGGGTGGGGCCTTTTGTGAGGGAGTGTGGAGTTGTTTTCCACTTGAATTCCTGAACAGAGGGGAATATGCTACACTCCTTAGGGGTGCATAGTAGTTTGCACTTCCCCACATCAGATGCAGTGCTCAACCTGTAGCAGCTCCACGCTGTCCTGCGAGTTGGGTCTTAAAGGAACGATCTAGTCTTAATTAACAGTGGACAAATTTTAAAGCAATATTTTGATAGTGATAAAGTGATCTCCATTTAAAAAACAAAACAAAACATTTTCTGTCAGTAAACATAGTAGATATTTGAAGTTGCTAGATGCCACAGCAATGGATGCCATAGAAAAACCTAAGCTAATTAGTTATTTCCTCATCTTAGTATTGGGAAGTATTACAGTTTTTCAGAAACTACACGTGGTAACAACTGATAAAAGTTGACTTTTTAATAGTGCCTATTGTGGCTCCAGGAACTATATGTACATTGGCCTGTAAAAACATGACGTTTGGATGTAGGGTGATAAAAAAGCAAACATTTACAATGATACCATATAAATATTTCACTGAAACATACATTCTTAATTTAGGTGATGCCATGGTAAAGTCAATACTTTGATATGGTACTGTGTTACCCCAATGGAAATCATTGTAATTATTGCTACATTTTGTCCTCTCTTGCTCCATCTTTTTCCTATTGAAGCAAATGTATTACAAATGGTGAATGGAGGTGAGGAAATAGAGAAAAGGCAAAATGTTTGGAAGGCCGGGGTCAGGTCAGGACTTAACTGATGATTTTGTGTATTTTTTTATGGTTGTATTAGTAATCATGTGCTTGCACAACCTTAACTAGCTTTTAATAAATGTATTGGATTGGGGGAAGACAGATGGATAAGGTACATTAATAAACATATATGTATATATATTATATATACGTATATAAATATATAAGATATATGATACTGCCTTATAATTTACATGCCTATATCTTACATTCTGATCATCTCTCTAATAATATCTTTTATCACTCCATCATTTGCTCTATTGTTGATAAAAAGACTTGAAAAGTACCATGTTTTGCTCCCTTCCTTGATAAATTATATTGAATTATTGACAAAAATTGAAAGTATGTTAGTATATCTCATGCTTAATTTCATCAGCGTTATCCATCAGTGGATTAAAATGAGATTAAAATAAGGGGTTTGTAGATGTCACCTGAACCCTGTGTTAAAAAAACAGATTTATTACTATTGGACCTGATTTTAAAAATTAAGCATTCACAATCATTCTTCCACTAGTACTATTCCACATCACATTGTTCATGCAGTGACAATAGAAGTTTTCTGAATGTGCCATATAAACATACTGTGTCTGAATTATAAGTATATTTAGGGCTTGTAAATGAAAAAAAAACCTGTGAAATGTTATTTATTAATATATTTACCAATCTGAATGATCGGAGAACTGATAATCCTTCAACATTTGCAAGACCAAGTTCCATTAAACTAAGGCTGACAATAATACCATCAAAAATATTCCAGCCTTCTTGGAAATAATAATAAGGATCCATGGCAATTATCTTTAAAACCATTTCTGCTGTGAAGATCCCAGTAAATACCTAAATGCAAAATTTAATCAATTAGTCTATTTTACTGGAAGTTTGTTTATAAATGTATTTGAGCAAATTTCTACAATCCAGCTGTAGACTCATACACTTTAAGGCCAGAAGTCACGATCATCTAGTCTGACCTCCTGCACATTGCAGGCCACAGAACCTCACCCACCCACTCCTGTAATAGACCCATAACCTCTGTCTGAGTTACTGAAGTCCTCAAATCATTATTTAAAAATTCAAGATACAGAGAACCCACCATTTACACTAGTTTAAACCTGCAAGTGACACGTGCCCAGTGCTGCAGAAGAAGGCAAAACCGTCCCAGGATCTCTGTCAGTCTCACTGAGAGTAAAATTCCTTCCAGACCCCAAATATGGCACTCAGTTAGGCCCTGAGCATGTGGGCAGGGCCCACCAGCCAGTCACTCATAGGCTATAATTGTTATATGTAACATCTTATTATATATCTACATAGTTCCTTAATATTTTCACACACTAATATTCAGTAATTAAAATCGGTGACTGAAAGACTTTACCTTCTAGCATTTATTTAGTAACTTATGTTTTATGAATTGGTGCTTTCAGTCCAGTTCCTACAGGATACATCAAATAAAAATAACACAAGAATTGACAATAATTTGCATCCTTGCTGGCAGTCTCAGAAGAGAGAGAGTCTGAGCTAACTTCCCCCTAAAGGTGGTTCCTTCAGGTCAGAACTGAAGTATGGAGGTGGAATAGGACAGAGAAGCTTGCTCTGTCTGGGCTGTACCTGTTCTGTGGATAAAGAGAGAGTTCCATCCTTCAGTGCTGCCAATCTAGCACCTTCCGTGAGCTCCACATTCATATGGAAAAATGTGGTTCAAAATATTTGAAGGGACCAAGGCTTAAATGGCAAAACCCCCATTGATTTTAGTGGGACCAGGGATTTCACCCCTAGATCTCTTCTGCACTACATACTGATAAGCAGCATGTAAAGCCCTACTGATTCTGAAGCAAATTATGTAGTGCCAGATACATCTGAGTGTTCTGCAATACCACAGAACTGTGTCCAGGATTTTCCTAGTTATCTGCTGAAGCAGGAATTGTGCATTCTGCCACCACACTGTGATTGTTCAGTTCCTTCATCGCACTTGCTCTCAGCCCCACAATAGTTAATTCTATGGCAGCAGGACTGACTTTTTCAAACCGCTATGCAAATGTGATGCTGTGGGTGACTGGACCTAAATCTGGGAATTTCAGAATTGGGAGTACAGTACCTGAAACACCATTAAAACATTAATCACTGTCAAATGGTACATATCAATATTTTTTACAAGTATTACTTTTCAGGAATAACAAAACTATACAGTTAGACAAGATTTAAGGGAGATTACACCATAATCAGAGGAAAAGGGAGACAATGCTGCAGAACAGTTACAATTGGGGTCAAGGGATTTAGGTAGTAAATGAAAAACAAATTTTAAAAAGTCTTTCTTCCCGAACACATATACCCATCACCCACAAATAATTTTTCTTGAGCTTTTGCTGCACCATCAAAACCAATGGAAATAGAAAATCTTAGCTGAAATTAATCTACCTTTTCTGATAATTACTGGTTGTTCTTAATCTGAAATGACTAATACATTGTGTAGAAAGTGAATCATTCAGTTTCATAACTATTTCTTCCTTCTCATCACAATACTACAAGAGCACAATCTTCTGTTTGCCATATCATAATCAATCCCCTAACAATAGAATATGATATCAACAAATAATAAAACATTCTTTGGATGCAAACCACCAAATGAGGAACTGAGGATTTAATTGAAACCAGTAGAGAGGACATTCTCTGCATGCACATACCCTTAATTAAAGTTAATGAATTATTAGAATGAATAGTGCAAAGCCTACTACTTGTTAACATGCAGAGAAAGGAAATCAGGAATTCAAAATGGGGGAGGGGAGAGAAGGTGGAAAGCAGGACCTTGGATTGGCAAATGGCTGGAGTGAGAGGGGCCTAAATTAATCTTTTCAGAGACAGACTATAATGTCTTGGGGAAGAATAATCTGGAATGTGTAACGAATACAAGGAACATATGAGTGATTTCAGTTGTTGCATGAAGAAGGAAACCCTATTTTATAGAAAAGCATCTCAGATTGTCATTTTAATTTTCTATGTTTTTATATTTTATTAATGTACTGTTTTAAAGTGTCATTGCCAAAATGTAAAGGCTACAGAAAATGTATCTGTTCTATAGCTTCTTACAGAGATATATGTCAGACCTCCTAAATCAGTGTTCAAAATGAACAGAAGCTAGACTTCTCAACATCCAACAATGATAATCAGGGCACTTGGTTGATTTTGGTTCTCAGGCGTGCATATGATGAGTCTCTGTGTCTCATTCCATCCCTCTCCTATCCATACTTCCTGCAATCTTGTGCACTGGCAAGGGATTAAAAATGTATAAAAATCCTGTTCTCAGACAAAGAATTCTTGCAATTAAGCATGAAAATGGCAAGTGGAGTGAATGAGAGAGTATATATATCTATATATATATAGATATATACAGAGAGAGAGTGTGTGTGTACACACACACACACACACAACAAAGTTGGCAGGTCTTACTATCCAGAAAGGCAAGTGTGCATAGCCCCAAGCCTATGGGTGAGGTTTTAACAGTGTGTGTAGGTAAATATGTAAAATTGACACAACACTTCTGCACACACAACTGTCAAATGTACTTAGCTATTCTTTAAAGTGGGATTTGTTCAATACAGTATTAGTATCAATGCTATAATACCATACCACATTTCATCTGGATTATAAAAATGACAGCACTAGAAGTTGTAGGAATTTTTTTTTATGGAAAATGCCATTTTTGTCTAAATCAGAACATTTAGGAAAATGTGTTTACTTTTATGAACATTTGCACATAAGGGCAGCTGCTACTTAGTACTGATTGGAGTGACCCTTTGATGTAGAAAAGATAAAATGTTTCATCAGTAGTAAGTAGAAGCTGCCCTAAATGATTTTGAAAATAAAAAAAATAGAATATTTCCATGATTATGTCATGTTATGACATCAGCACATGTTATGAAATAATGTAAAAATAATATAAAAATTGGAGAAGAGAGAATAAAATAACATTCTAAATAAAATTTCAGAATTTCAAAATGAAGATTTTCTGAAACTGATTTTTTTTTCTTGGAAATTCCAGTTCACGAAAAATTTAAAAAATATTTGTTTTTTGTTCTGAAATTCCAAGTTTCAAATTCCAGCTTTAAATGGCACCCAGTTTTTCTAGTGATATTGTTGGTAAATTTACAAACACTTGAGCACTTTCTGATAAATATAACCTTCTAGTTTGGTGCGTATTTTTCCAGTTACCTAAAGTGGCACTGGCATGTTAGTAGCAAGAGGAATGCCATTCCAGTATTACTACTTTCATATAAAAGTAACTGAAGACAATTCAAAGAGCTATTCTGTTAGCGGAATATTTTATTAGATTTCTGACATTAAAAATATTTTCTATGCAAAGAGTGTCAGCACCAACGGGAGAGAATTAAATCATCATCTAGCAGCTAAAAAAGACAAAATCTAAGATAGGCTTCAAAGAATCTGTCAAGCAATTTACCTAAACTGCAGATTATGCTGTCAAACAATATTCAATGATTTCATTACAACTCAAGATTATGGGCCTGATCATGCTCCTGTAGAAATCAGGTGCAACGCTGGCCTCAGTGGAAGAGGCCATTCTGATCTGTGAGAGTCCAATGTACATTTTCTAACCTGCTTACAAAAGGCTGTCTAGAATGAAGTTAAAACAAGTTTTTCTCTATCTAATGAATGCTACCATTCATACACTTCCTTTTAGGAAAATTCATTTTTATCCACTACATGCTACATTAGAATACACTTACCAGGTTTCCCACAGTAAGCACACTGCTGAACTGTTCTGTCATTGGGTAGTGTTCCATGGCCATAAACAATGTGTTTAGAACAATGCAGATAGTAATAGCAAGATCAACAAATGGATCCATCACAACCAAATTGACTATATGTTTTACTTTTAACCATGGGCTCCAGCAGTCCCAGATCAAGAAAGTGTTTGCAAATCTGTACCAGCATGGTGGACATTTTTGTCTGGATTCTTCAAGTTCTGGAAAAAAAATGTTTAACATTAACTTATAAAACCAACAATTTTCCTAACAGAGCCACTAGCAGTTCTTAGTTTAAAATTAAAAAAATATCCCAGAGGTTTATGTGCAGCTAAAATATACTATATGAAAGAATTAGTCATATGCAATTTGTACACTAAACACACACATTTCCAAATGAGCGTTTATATCTTTTTAAGCATAATGATACTGCTGCTTTCACATTAGCTGTGTAGTACACAATTTTCTTGACGAAAAACTTGTTCATTATTACAATAAACAATACTGAACCACTACTTTCACATACTGCAATGTGAGGGATACTCTCATTCTTTACTCAAATCAGTAGCGGATTATGGTTTTGTGGGGCCCTGGACCAGAGCAAGTGGGTGCCTGTCCCCACCTCTTCTGCCTGCAGTCCCCTCCCCGGCAAGCCCCAATACCCCAACCCCAGTCCCTGGCAGGAGCATCAGGCAGGCAGAGTGGGGCAAGCCCCTGTGCCCCAATCCTGCTCCCCAGCAGGAGTGCCAGACGGAGCAAGTTGGGGCACAGGGGCACCCTTTTTCTGGGGCCCCTCAATTGGCCGGGGCCCCTGGGCATGGGGCCCGTTGGCCCAGTGGCTAATCCACCACTGTCTCAAATCACTGTCATTTAAAAAAAAAAACATGCAGTATGTGGGTTAAGACAAACACAACCCTTCCCCCACTCAGTTTTAATAGGATAAGTTGTCTTCTCATATACTTACAATAAATCTATCAATTAAGAAGCAGATCTATTATGAAAGCCTGTGTACTCTGTTGGGAATATTTGATTCCTATTTTTCCTTACATTTGACATCATCATAAAGCTCAGATTTCCAGAAGCCAAATTGCCTCTAAATAATATTTGATTGCAAGAATGAACATCCAGTGTGAGGAATCAGATCTTAATGGGATGTTTGGGAATGGGGCAGAAGGAAGATGGAGATATTCTAGTTTAAATGAAAAGAAGTTAGCCTAGTGAAAAGTACCCCACTCCCCCTTTTCACTCCTTCCCCCCAAAAATGTCATGGCACTGTTTAGTAGAAGTTGAGTCTACTAAGTTGAGTGTGTGCATTGCAAAGGTCATCAGTAGGTGGTGGGCAATTTCCAAAATTCTATATAAATATTAGTAGTGAAGATCTTCCTGCAGTAAGATAGAACAGGTTGGTTGGGTGGAATAACCAAATTTCTGAATGTTTAGCTAGTCAGAATGCTGATGGGGGAGGATTATTCTCACACTCTACTCTGGTTGCTGACTTTGGCTCTGAACTTTGGTTCCATCTCCTGGCTCCTGACCCTTGGCTCTGGCCTCTTACTGACCCTGGGCTGCAATTCCTGGCTACTGATACCTACTCTAACCATTAGCCCTAAACGACCACATCTCGGTCACTGACAATGATCCTGAACTGGGATAGAAAATGGGCTTTCAGAGAGGATGATTGAGAGGACAAGGAAGACAGGGTTTTCCTAGCCATATTCCAGAGGCTGAAAAACCACAGCCTTTGGGCTACAAAGGACCTACCAGGATGGCATAAGCTCAAATCTATCTGATGTTTCTGCCTGTCCTTGGTAGTAAAGGAAGAGGGAGAGAAAGGTAAACGGTGAGAATCTTCTTCGGCTGAAAGAAGAGGTAACAGAAGAGCTCCCATAGGTGAGAGCAGAACTTGCCCAGAATTTTGCATAATAGAAAGCAAACGGGCCCATCTACACATAGTGCTTCATTTAGAGACATTGGCAAATTTGTACTAACTTCTTGTATTAATCAGTCAAATTTGTATGGACTCAACTGACATCAAATCTAGTAGAAAGGAAGACTCTATTGTGATCTGAGATTTGTAAAAATGCATTGGAAGTATTTTTACAAGAGGATAGGTAATGTACACCTTCATCTCTGATTATAATTAAGCTTGGATTGATTTGAGTCCAATGAGAAAGTGACTTAGGGACTCATTTTAAAAAATGTGTTAAAATTTTGACTTTTCACAAATGAATTTGAAGAGTACTTTGTAAATTTTATTTATACATTTTCTTTAACTTTGAGGTAGAAGACACGTTGCAAAGGAAATTAAATAGGCTTTGTCTGACTTTTTAGAATTGCTGTTAAAAAATTTCCTACACATATTAATTAGTAACACTGTGCCAAAAGGTATCATGATAGATCTTTAGAGCAAGTCAAATGTTATGTTATTTGAATGAAGTTCCAGTATATTCAGTTTAAGAGAAGCAGTGGATGTATAGGGTTGGAGGGAGCCAATCTTATGGTTTTTTTTAATCAAAAGACATTGATTGTTGTTCACTTTCCATACTTGTCTGTCTGTCCTTGGACTTTAAAGTAAGGACTTTGGGTAAGGACCATGCATAGCACATCTCTGGGACTACCATAAACAAATTATTAATATGTAATGATAGTTTCTGTGAAGGTTTGCTTTAATCTCCTATTGACCTGATGTTTAAGAAAGAAATCTCGTTCTGCGGTATCAGCTATCTCTTTGGCCTCTACCACGTCATCATAAATGCTACTATCATGGAATAGTCTTTCTCCTTTTACAGTTAAAAAAAAAAGACATAATTAGTCATCTGCCCTTGGATGGCTGTTACCCTTCAGACCTGATCTCCCTTTCAGTGGCTGCACTAAGAGAAATTATCTTTCTTTCTCCTAACAGTGTTTATTTTGTTTCTCCTACTCTGTTCTAGACTGGAGCTAATATATCATAGAAGGTTTAGGGTAAATCAGGGTAAATGATTAAGAACATGTGCTGAAAATGTTCATTATATACTCCAATGCCATACAGACTTCACCTGTCCAATTATACAATTACAAGTGAAACTGAGTACATCTTGTCTTAAGTGCAGCAACTAACACAAATTCAGTGAAATGTGTATAAAAATGAAATTCGTCACATACCTTCCATTGTGTTTGTGAGTATGCTGGCTATACTCATTGCTCTTTGTCTTGCAGCAGAATCTTCCAACATTTCCATGGAAATTTGATAAGAACTCAATCTTCTTTTTCTTATTTCTGTTTCTGTAGTGGTGCCCTGCAAATGAAATGCTGGTGAATTAAACCATTTTCAGCAACTTATTAACAACACAATATACAAATCCTTTTCAAGGAAAGTCTGCTATGAACAGCTTCTTATCCAATATATTAGACTTTCCTTACATACTGCAAGTTTCTGTCTCCACTAGAATTATCTTGGCTGTTTCCTAGATGTCTGGTGGGAATTTCAAACTGCCCAATAAGCAGTGAGCTAATTGGAAGTGGGTATCACATAGTGTGATTAGCTAGAGGAGAAGGAGGATTTTAGGTTCTAGCAGCGATTCTGGTTCTCTCATTGAAGGGGTTGTTTGAGAAAGTACTTGCAAGATGACTCTCAATTTGGAGAGCAAATTGCCAAGCAGTGCTGGGAAGTTGGGGGCCAATGGTTAATTTAAATGAATGCTGGGAGTAAACTAAAATTTGCTGCCAGGTATCTTTTTGCTAAATGCTTATTAATCTCTTAAGAAATTAACCGCAGTTGTAGCCTATTACCCAAAGTTCCTCACAGAAGTGCATATTTGCCAGTCATAAGGTGGCAATGGCAAAGAAACTAGTATTTAAAAGGGTAATATTGGTGCATGAAATACAGTAGTAAGGAATTAATGATAATAGTGCTATTAAATGTTGCATTCCCATCCCGCTAAGAAATCTCACAATTTCTATAAAAGCATTTCTGATGATGGAAAAATCAAGCTATAATAATTGCTTTTTCATCCACCTTAATATCACTGTTTCAAAAGGGTTGCAATAAATATGGAAGTCACCACATATTTTCCTAGTCCATTCAAGTTTTTAAATGTTTAGGATATATAATATGATGGCCTTGGACTTTTGCCTTCTGTTTTATATGATCTCAAGTTACCTTTATAAAGCAATAAATATTAAACTCTGATTTCAACATTCTTGAGCATGTGTATATTTTTTACAATTTTTTCTTCTCCTCTTGCTTGAGACATGATACAGTGGTCTGAACATAGGAGTGGGAGTCAGGAATTCGTAAATCCCAATTCCTGCTGTATCTCACCAAATCACTGTATGGCTTGGGCAAGTCACATAGTGCAGTGTATCATATGGAGTGTAAATTCTAAAGCACAGCAGCATGTTACACACTAACTAGCCAGTGTAGACCTTCCTGGCGGTTACTAAAAGTTCCCTAGTGTGTGTTAATGTAGTACTGGTTGAAATAGGATGACATTAACGTGCAGTAGGGAACTTTTAACATGCATCAGCAGAGTCCACATGGGCCAGTTAGTGCACAACACGCTGGTGCACATGAGTATTTACCTCCTGTTCCCAATTGGTGCGGACTAATGTACTGTGTAGACAACCCCTTACTGTCTCTGCCTTAGTTCTACCACCTGTAAAATGGGGATAACTACTCTTGCTTACTTCACAAGGGGCTTGCAGTGATTAATTGGTTAATGTTAGTTTAGCATGAAGATAAAAAGCTCTGTACAAATGATGACAATTATCATTCCTGAAAAGGAGACTTGACATAAACAGGCTGAATCTCTTTTAGATGAAAAGATCTATCAAATATGCACAAGCACACATGTACCATCTGACAGTTTCCTAAGTTAATTTTTTGAATTTCTGGTCCAAAGACCTATGTCAAGATAGGAAATAAACATAGAAACAAAACAAGAAATATATGGTAGTAGTGAAATTTAAATACTGCACTGTAATGACGATGTTTGTGATTAAATTCAGTACTATTAAAAGCTAGCCAGTGTCATTGACAATACATTTTGTATAATATTGTATATATCATCGATTTTTGTAAATATTTAAACATCTCATTTGGGATTCCAGAATTTTACAACATCAGTTGAAATTAATGCAATTGGATGGGTGTATAATAAACACATTTTCTCATTAATATTATGTACCTGGTCTTCCTCCCATTGAAGTTCTTGGCATTTCGCCATTGACTTTAATGGGAATAGGCTATCACCCCTTATCTTGTTAGTTCTATGTATTTGCAAGTACTGTACTTTTACTTAGTTGTGGACTGAAGGAAGTTTATCTTTTTCAATCTGTTTTGTTGGGGCAAAACTTAGATTCAGATGAAAACATTCAATTAAGATATTTTTCTCTCCCTATCCTATATGCAGATCTCCCATTGAAGACAGTGCATGTAGGATCAGCAGAATATTTCAGTTCAGTTCTTCCATATGTATCTGAAATTCCCCTGCCCCTTTACTGTGTTGAAAGAATTACAAGATATAGATGAATTTCCAGCTGTAGAAACACCTGCCTGAACTATTTCAAACCTGATTATATGACAGTGAAGTTACTATGATCAGTGGTTTGTCTATGATCACCTCTGGGAGAAGTTGTCCAGTAGGCGAATTGAGTGCTGAAGGACCTCCAACCAAAGAAACCACCCCATTGCAATCTACAGTGCTGTGCATCTTCCCATTTGGTGGAAGCGCTGGTACCATCCTGGATGACGTACTGGCTTCACTAATGTTACTGTTGCGTCTTTCACCATGTCTGTTTGGACCAAAGAAAGACTCTCTTCTGCTCTCGTTGTCTTCAAGAGTGCTGTGCTCATCATCAGCGAAGTCATTTTCTGATCCTATATCTTTTGCTCGACCTCTGAAGCTGAAAATGCTCGTTCTGCTGTTGCGCCTTGGGGAAAACAGGGAGCCACGAATACTCAGCAAAGACTGTAGGAAACCCCGCCCCCCACAAAGAACAGGATTAGTAAATGAAACACTTTAAAATACAATATCTTGTTTTCTCATGGTAAGTAGTTACCATGCTCTAGAGAGAGGCTATGTATTTGTTTTTAAGCACCAACAATGTGCTCACAGGGCCACGTTGTCTACTGGTGGGGGTGGGGGATTGTTTTTGAAGTGTTATGGAGGGTGTAGTCAGAAAGAGGGAGGAGAATGAATTCCAGCCACTGGCATCAGAGTGTTTAGTTGTGCGGGGAGGGAAACAGGAAAGTTTAGCAGTTAGGAGCATTGGCAAGAAGAAAAGGGACTGAGGTGGTGTCCACCATTTTCTGGGTTCTGGGGAGAGGCATGCTTCCTACCTACACCCTGACTGTTTATGTGCTCTACTTTTTTCTGTCTCCCACAAGATTTTAGGGATGAGGGGTCCTTGTACATTTTTCTTTCCATTCCTTGTGGGAAACAGGGACTCTAAATCACAAGGATCATTACTCACCGCATCTCATGCTACTTTCCTGAGGGATGAGTGTTCTAATGATCAGTGCTAAAGTCACTCTGGATAAACCTAGGCTGTACACCAGTCTCTAGTCTTCACTAGCAGGTCCCATGTTGTGGGGGCCATGTAAGCAGCACTCTCAAACTACCACCCAGTGAAAAGTTTGGAGAAGACATGCTGGAAACTGTATTGGCACATGCCCAAGCTCACTGTGCACAGCCCTCGTAGAAGTTCCCAGAAGGCTATCACTTATGCATTACAGTTCTAAAAGTGGGTTTTGCATATAGTTGAAATTACTTTTAATAAAATTCTAGGGCCAAGAGTTCTAATTCTGCCCTTAAATGGGAATGTGGGACTTGGAAGGAGCTTGCATGAGTGTCCCAGGCAGGATTTGACTCAAAGCAATTACACAGAGATCAGCAGGGACCAGTTACCTGAAGATGACCTTTTACCACTGAGAAAAAGAAAATCAATCTTTGTTGGTAATTCTTCTGTTTATTTACAATACAAGAAACTGCTTCATAGAACCTTTGTCTTCCTTTCTGCATATTTCATTAGCAGCATTCATGAATAAATAAAACTACTAACAGTCCTAGAGAAAACAAACCCTGCGTTAAGCTTTCTTCAAGCTTCCCTTTTTACCAGTCTTCATGTCTTGGTATATTAAGTCTCAATTCAGCCACTATTTTTTCAGGAAAAAATGAGTATTTACATGCATAAAATAATAGCATTTACATTCAGATTTTATTGTGAGTGCAAGAAAGAATATGAAAAGCAGAGGCTACTTTTTAAAAATATTTATCCCTATATCTGTACTAAGAACCTGAGCACAAAATACTGTTGGAAATATAAATATCTTATATGTGGGTCTGGTAGCACTGCCTTTTATTAAGGCTACCCAACACTTCCAGTTATAAGACCCAGACTTGTAACTTTGCCAGACTTTAACCATTTGGGCTGAAAATTTCCATGCCAGCTATCTGCCTCAGTCTAAATGTTTTTGGAAAATTCCGCTTAAAGTTGCAGAGCCATTTCTAAAAATGAGGCTAAGGAAATATGTTGTTTTGCCCATGTTAAAAAATTCTGAAAAGCTATAGTGTCACCCCCCAGCCCCTTGCCTCCGCTTTGGGGCATAGACTTAAACTTTGGCATGGGGGTGGTCTTCATTCCAAGGATGTTTCTTTTGCTATCCCCATGAAAATCTGCCCAAATTTGGTAACATTATAAGCCCTTGAAAAATCACATCACACATCTCAGTAGAGATTTTTAGGTTTTAGCCGCTAAATTCCCTGAAGATTCTGTCTACCTGGAGTATGTTTCAGCCTGGAGCTGAGCAGGACTTTCCCTGCAATGAAAGCTCTGGAAGCTGTGGGCTATGCTGGGTTCACTTGAACTGGCACTTGAATTGAGAGCAGGGAAGCTCTGTGCTGTGCTCTCAATGCTTTCCCTGCTGTGTTCAGGAGGAGGAAGCTGACAGATTCAAATGTGATGGAGACAAGAGCCAGACCTGCAGAGAACTTGGGAAAAATTGATTGGGACAAGGAGCCTGGGGTGGAAACTAGGAACAGAGGTTGATGGAGGTGGGATCTGGAAGGTGAGAAGAGGGTAAATGCAAATGGAAGTTGGAGTGGGCAGGAGACTGGGATTGGCTGGGTAAAATGATTGGGATTCAGTGCTGGGGAGGGAATGTTGAAGGCGGGGGAACTGGGAGCCCAGGGGTTGGGGAGATTACTGAGATTGTCTGAGGAGCCAGGTGGGGAGACTGCAACTATCTGGGCAAGGAGACTGGAACTGGGATAGGTAGTCTATAAGGATGAGACTAGGACTGATCTGAGAAGCCCCTGCTGAAGGACCCATGGGGTTTCAATATGGTGACAAATGATGGAATTTCTGTTTTTTCTGTTTGCTTTTTTAAAAAAACAAGTAAATGACACACAAACTACATTAGAAGAACAATATTAAGGTTGTAAAGTCAAGCACTCAAAAGGTAGGAAATGCCAGAATTAAAGTTGTCTGTATGACCTTCATTCAGCCCCCTTGAGTGTGTGCATTAAGATACAATTGTTACTTACACAATCATATTCTATTTTTTCACAGGACTTTATCATCATTCAGTGAACAGAATGGATGGTGCTCACTTAAGTGAGCAGCTATTTTGTTTTTTCCTTGTTCAGAGTGTGGCTCCATGCGTATTTACTGCACGCTGTTCAAACCCTACCGTGAAGACAGAATTATTAATTTCCTCGTGGATTATTAATTTCCCTTTTCTGCAGCATTCATCACTGTAATATATCCAAGTACTACACAAATGGTTATGAATTTATTTCACAAAACTCCTGTGAGATGAGGGATTGAAATTATTCCCATTTTACAGATGGGGAATTGAAACACAGAGACTGAGGTCAAAATTGTCCACAAATTTTGGTGTCCAATTTGAGACTTCTAGGACCTGATTTTCAGAGTACTTATTATATATAGTGCTTTATATGTTCAACACATATCTCCCATTCACTTCATTTGCAGCTGTGAGTGCTCAGTACTTCTTCAAATGAGACCTGAAGGTCTCCAGTCAGAGACCCAGAAAATTAGGAATGCACAGTTAGTGACAACCCATGAAAAGTTTGCTTTAAGTAACATAATGTATCCTTTATCACATAGCAACTCTGTGGCAAAGGCAGGGATAGAATCCAATTCCTCAGGGCAGCATTCAGCTGCCTACAGCAGGAGATCCTGCCTCATTCACTATACACCTGTCACCTCCTGCAACATATGAAGCACATATCCTACAGACAACAGTCTCCTTCACTACATAACCCTGAATCATGCCCAAAGAAGATCCATCCTGTGCATTGAATGAAGCAGGGGTCCTGTGGAAAAAACAGTATGTGGTCATGTAATTGTATCATAATGCATACACACAAAGAAGTTGGTGTATTTCTGGCATTTACTAACTTTTGAGAGCTTGACATTGCAAATGCTCTTATAACATTGTTTTTGTGTGTAATTGTATATATAACTTCTTTCCTGCATTGCATCCACTAAAAATGGTTTTCATTTCCCTATGTTTTTAAGGTATGCCAAACTTTTATGACCATTATGTGTGTGTGTCCCTTCTTAGGAAGTTATAGCAATCAGATAGAGGTGCCCTCTTTGACTAATTTTGATCTTTCTTGGCAATTAATTATATTTAATTTTGTATTTTTCATAACTTAATTACACGTCATTTACACCTTAGTACTCTGTATAGTTACATATCCACCAAAATGAATTGTTACAGTTATTTACTTGGTGGCACTGTAATTTGTTTGATAAATAGTATAACAAAGACTGCAGTACATTCATCTTTAATTTAAGTTATACTACTCAAAACCTGAGATAATCAATTTTTGTAATAATTTCTAAGGCCTAACTGCAATCCTTCCATATGCTGGACTCCCATTGAGCCCTAAGGGAACTCTCCAGAGGGAAAAGTGCACAGTCAGTTTGAAAGAGCTGTGTGCTTCTCAGACACACATGCTCAAAAGACACATTCAGAAGAAATAGACCCCTCACTCCAAATCTGTAGCAGTTGCTGTGCATGCAGGGCGACACATGGGATACAGGAGCTAATCCAGCTCCCATTGAAATGAATGGAGACCTCCCCAGGGGAGCTGGAGCAGATCCATGGTGAATAGGGTGTGAGAGGAGATCTGTGGATGAAGACTGCTGCTCCCCACTCATATGCACACACATGGAGTCTTGAGCCAGTGGATCAGAGCAGCACACAGACCTATTCGCCATGTTTTCTCTGATCTTTCAGCCTGTTCATCATGTTAACCATCGCTACTCACACTATAATATACAATCACTAGGGAGTTCTCTGTGTGGCACGAGACGCAGAGTCTTTCCAACACAGACTCTTCACATGTCCTTTCATTGCACAACAGACAGATGGCATGTCCATTGCATTTTGGCCATTCCTTGGATATGTAGAGGGGCAAGATTTGCCTCAAAGTATTGATACTGCTTCACAAAAAGGAACCAGGTTAGCTAGTTAAATTGGTGATTTGATACTCTTTAGATCACTAGCTCCCTTAATAAGTTCAGTGGTGAAAAGTTTTACTTTAGGTGGTTGTTCTTCTAACTATTTTATCCCTGCTTGTGTAGGTCGTGGCCAGTTACGAAAAGCCATTTCTCTTTTTTACTGTACCTTTCCCTTATTTAATCTGAAACCTAAAACGTACAATGTTTGTTTCTATATGATGGGTTTTATTTTTTCATTTTACATGATGAATTATCATTTAGTCCAGTGTTATGGAAAGTATTTAAAGAGCTTTGAGATTCTTAAGCTTGCTAAGGTTCTATAGTGGTTTCTTAGCTCTTGCTGATGCAGGACTTGGTGGTAAAAGGCAAGAAGGCTTTCAGAGAGGTTAAGAAAATATGATGGACTAGTCCATGCCAATGATACTTTACTGTTAGATAATAAATCCACATCGAGTATTTCCCATACGATCTCTGTCCTGTAAGCATACAAGAATGTTGCAGGGTATGGGGTTAACTATGGTAGGGCTTGTGATTTAGTATATAGAGCTCAGGCTAGGATTCAGAAGTTTATGGTTCTACTGGCTCTGTCACTGACCCTTCTGTGTGACTTAAGCAAGTCATTTAGTATCCCCATCTGTGAAACAGGGATGATAATAGGTATCGAACTCGGATGGATACTGTCAAGCTTAATTCATGACTATAAAGCCCTTTAAGCTCCTTAGATGAAAGGCATTATATGGGCCTGATCCAAAGCCCATTTCAATGAATGGTAGGACACTCATTGACTGTAATGGGCTTTGGATCAGACCCAAAATACATAAGTTCAAAGTACTATTATTATATCAAATCAAATTATAGCTACCCAAGAATTTTTATCTCTAGACATTAAATGGGCACCTAAATGCATACAGTATCTGGGAATTTGAATTGAGTTATATAAGTAATGGTATCCCAGTGTGATAGAAGGGATACCTTGACTTAGGACTTGTCCACATAGGGAAGTTAGTGTGCAGCAAGCCAAGGGGTAAATCTACAGCACACTAGTTTGACGCACAGTAGTTCACTGTGTGAACCCTGCTACAGCGCACCAAGTCTGTAGTGCGCTTTGACATCCTACTGTTTCAAACATCAGAGCACGCTATTGAACTTTTAGTGTGCTGTAGCAGGATTCACAGTGTGAGTTAGTGGATGTCAAAGTAGCGGACTATAGAATCACATTCTGGCTTGCCATCCACTAACTTGCCATGAAGACAAGCCCTTATTGTGGTGGAATATAATGATGCTCTCATATAGAATGAATTAATTTTAAATGAACAGTATGTCTAAATTACTTATTGGTATAAGCTTAAATGTTCTCCAGTCCCATTCTTATTATTTTGGAAATTCAGAAATATTTTTCTCATTTGCCACCATTTAAAAATGCATCTGAAGAAGTGAGGTTTTTTTACCTATGAAAGCTTATGCCCAAATAAATCTGTTAGTCTTTAAGGTGCCACCGGACTCCTTGTTGTTTTTGTGGATACAGACTAACATGGCTACCCCCTGACATTTAAAAATGGGTTCAGTAACACAAACAGCAAAAGTTAAGGGTGGTTTAGTATTCCTAGAATGCAGAGAATACATGGGGATGTTGTCTCCTACAAAGGTTTTATTGTTTTGGGCTTGAGATGATTTAGGAGTGGACAACCAATGAGTGACTTATGTAAGTTTTCCTAATGAGTTCCAATCAAAACTTTTTTAACACTCCACATCATCAAGTAGTCTGTGTATGCAAGATATTTTATGGAAATACATTTTTAGAAGTGTTTTAGCTAAGTTTTGGGTAAGTAAGACCATGTTAGATAATTTAACAGAAACATCCAGCTAACTGTTTGAAACATTGCTGACTATAATAATTACAAAAACTAAGTTTACACAGAAGCTCTTTTCCCCACGTTTTCCTTTTCTTCTCTCTTCATATAGTCATAGTCTTCTACCTGTAACATTGCTGGAATTTCCATGATAAACAGATCATGGTAGTAGAAGAACACAGATTATTTAGTAAGAAGACTTTACCTGGTGCGGGGAAGTGAACCTCTTTTCATATGTCAGTCGATTCGCTTCCATCGAGAATCGGAAACTTTTCCTTCTGATACTGTCCTCTGATTCAGATTTGGGGAACCTTTCAACATCTCCCTTGTCCTCTGCTTCAGACAGTTCCTTCTGTCTTCTTTTCTTCCTTCTGTTTCTCCTTTCTTTAGCACTCTTTGAGCTCAACTTTGATGCTTCTGAGGAACTTTCCAAGAGCTCCCCTAGTCCCCCTACTCCACTCAAATCTCTTGACGCAACAGATGCTGCTGCTACTGCTGCTGTTGCCTGTTGGTTTACAAGGTGTGGTATTTTTAGAATGTAGATAGCTAACAATTTTATATACTTGTACTGATTTTTATTATTTTATCAGTATAATCAGTTGCAATTTGTGAGCAACTTTTCAATCGGGCAAACATTCTCAAAAAAGTAAATTCAAGACAATTTTGTTTAGAGAAATATTTAGTTCTCTATTATATAGAGCATAAGACAACAAAAGAACTAATATAAGTAGTACCATAACAGCACAGCTCCCCAAAGACAAAGGTACAGTACATTAGCTTAAAATCAAAGTAGTACAAGAAATCATGAGCATTGCATCCTCCATGCACTTCAGATCTATGTGCTTCTCCATCTCTCATGAGAAAGGTAATACATCCTACTCCAGAACAACTCAGCTGGTCCCCTCTGCCTGTTTACAGTGAGAACTACTGGTTGTTCTTTCTGTACAGAGATATGTAACTTGTACCATGTGACTTGATCCATTAGAATAGGTAGGGGGATTGATTGACTTAACCATCGGGGCAAAGAGACATTTAGGGCAGATCCAGGACCTTTTCCTGGGGGTGACTGTAAACTCTTCTGAAATGCTGCGGTGGAGGATATGTTGGGGAAGCTGCCAAGCCTCCACAGATTGACAAGGTCAGAAGATGTGTGACTCTAGAAATGGCTAATTTTGTGTGTGAACAGGGGGATCAGTAATTACCCACCAAAATAACATCATATTTGGTACCACAGTTATTCAGGGAGATGTGGTGTACCTCTCTGATGGGGAGTGCCTATATTTTTGGCTGGTGTTAGAGAGGGAATTGTTAAGCTATCTGAGAACCTGGCTTCAGGTGTGTGGGAGGCAGCCAAGCTGTTTGCTGGCTTTTCCTTGTGGCATGTCTTCAGTGTAAGTACTCGTTTGATAGGGGAGCTGATTCCCTGATAAATTGGAATTAGAAGCAGACTTAAGGGAAGGCATCCCCAGAGAAGCTGGGGAATGGGGTTGTGGCTCCTAACGTACACCTAATGTAGCAAGGAGAAAATCCACTTTCCCAGCCCATTTACCTTCACACAAGAGAAGGGCTTTGGAGTCCTAGCTATGGGCTTGGATCAGATGCCGTGGGGTTGGGGGGACTGATGACATCCCTCAAACCATTGGAAAGGAGTGATGATCCATGCTATATGAGTTGTTGCTGGATAGTTCCCAATGAGTATGTTAATAAAGTTGTGGCCTAAATAAACCATATCTGTTGCGATCTTGTCTTTCTTCCTGTGTGTTTGGGACAAAAGTTCTACATCCTGCTCTGAAAGAACTCAGCTGGTTCTTTCTGGCTATTCATAGAGAGGATTAATTGTTGTTCTTTCTATATGGGGTTAGGAAACTCACAATATACAACCTTGTTCCATTAGAATAGGTTAAAATTAACTAATTTATATCTTCATTAACGTTTGCAGAGTATGTAATGTTAAAAATAATCTCAAGCAGATAGTTTATCGAGAAGAACATAACAGCCAAAATGTTGTCACAAAGGTTTAAGATTATCCCACTCAATTGACTACAATAAGAATGTGGGGCCAGATTCTTGGTTCCCCATCTGGCTGCTTTTTTGCTCTTCAGGAAGTAGAATGTTTCACTAACAAGGCAGATGGGGATTCTCCTGACACAGGGAAATCCCCAGGTGGTATAAAGATGATATAAGGTTCTATGCCACTTGCTCTTATCCTCTTCCTCAACCTCAGAATAAAGAGGGGTCAGAGACAAGAGGGGGATGCGGCCAGAATCCCTTGAGCTTTGGTGATACTCAGGTGGTGCCTACCAGACCATTCCAGTTTTTGCAACATTGAACAAGCTGAGGGCTGCTTTAAGTTTTGTTTGGGGATGAATTAATCACTGAAGGAGTGAAAATGTGACTTTTACCCTTTTCCACCTCCAGCCCTGCATTAATCACAACTCAGTTGGACCCAGTGACCTGCCCTGTAATGGGTGCACCCTTCCCACTTTCTCATACACACAAAGAAACATGGCAACATCACCCCTATTCTCAGATTACTCCACTGACTCCCCATTTATTTAAACAATAATTTTGCATAGACTTTATCCAGCTTTTGTTTCTCTCTATTGCCCCCTCTCCTTGCTCATCTAGCATCAGTCTCTGTTGCTTCATGCAAATGCACAAGTACAGTGGCAGCTGTCTGGAATAGCCTCCAGATATCCTTCAATTTAATTAATCTCCGTCAGCTTTCAGATATTGCCTGAAACCTTATCTTATCCCCCTACTTGCCTATAGAGCTTTGTTTTTAACATTGGAACTGCATTTTTTAATATAATGTATGAAAAGTACTAGAGAAAGTAAAGTCTATATTAAATGTTAATACACATAATGGCTAAATTTTTGAACAATTCCATATCAATGACAATAAATATCAATACCAAATTTGAAAAAAGGATGTACCATTGCTAATATATATTTTTATTCTCCACAATTCTGCTCCTTTCTGAGTGATTTGAAGTGACAATGTTTAATGGCTAAAATATATATATTCTAATGCAGATAGTGAAGAAATCTTTCTTTTCAAGTTAAAGATAGAGGGGCCTGATTATCCATTGCCTTGCACCTTATAGAGTCATTTATACCTGGTCAAAGTATGTGTAAAATAATACGCGTGTAAATGACTAGAGGATTCTGATTTGCTAGCATTTTACACCCAATTTGTACTTACATAAATTACTAGACTAGGTGCAAGGCAGTGGAAATGCAAGCCCAGAAATTAGATGTTGGGTTCTCACGTATAAAACCTTCTCAGACAATTTGTCTTTGGATAATAAACCCTCATACAACAGGTGTATATTAAAAATTACATTTTCTTGTAACATTATTTACAATAAGTCTGCTTTTCCCAGTAAACAAGATTGTTATAAGAGATTATCCAAGAAGTAATTCCACCCATCAACCCTTTGTTACTTAAAGGATTTATATCCTTTTCTAAGGCCCTAATAGACTTCAGTGTGATTACAACTAGGTATGTGCTTAAATACTTTGCTGGAACGAAGTCTATGAGAATATCCTAGTACTAATACCTTTCCTTCAGTCTTTTTTTGTTCTGAATGTTTGAGAGGGATTATTAAATAGAGCAGCTCTGAACATTCTCTCGCAGACTGTAAACCAGAAGCAACTTCTTTTAATGCCACCCGACTTTTTCACAACTATTATGAGATCTGTAACCCCAGGATGTCATCAATATCATGCATTGTAATTCTCCATTATTTCTGTAACATTGTAATCACCAATCTTTTACCTGTAGAATCTTATGGTGAACTTAGGGCTTGTCTACATTACCCGCTAGATCGATGGGCAGTGATCGATCCAGCAAGGGTCGATTTATCGCATCTAGTCTAGACGTGATAAATTGACCGCTGAGTGCTTTCCCGTCGACTTTTAGGCATAAGAATAAGAATGTGCAGAAACAGACAGAGTACATTTTCTTCACAAAAAATACCTGAGCTTCTTCTTGTTGCTTTTTTAGCTGTTCAAGCATCTGCTGAAATTCTGCCTCTTTCTGCTCTGCTTCTTCCAGTGTTGCTTGATTCTGTTCTTCATAGGCCATGGCAACCACAGCCAGGATCAAATTCACCAGATAGAAAGAGCCCAAAAAAATCACCAGAACAAAAAATATCATGTATGTTTTTCCAGCAGCTCGTAGCGTCTGGGGGAAAACAATTCCATATAAATGCGTCATGTCACTGATAGTCTGATAGTATGTTAGTGATGCAATTCATGCTCTGATAAGTAGTAGTTTGAAGGGTTTTGTCACAACTAGGGCTGTCAAGCAATTAAAAAAATTAATCACAATTAATTGCGCAATTAATCGTGCTGCTACACAATAATGGAATACCATTTATTTAATATTTTTGGATGTTTTCTACATTTTCAAACATATTGATTTCAATAACAACACAGAATACAAAGTGCACAGTGCTCACTTTATATTTATTTTTATTACAAATATTTGCACTGTAAAAAAAAAAAGAAATAGTATTTCTTAATTCACCTCATAGTAGTATAGTGCAATCTCTTTATCATAAAAGTTGAACTTACAAATGTAGAATTTTATACAAAAAAACTGCATTCAAAAATAAAACAATGTAAAACTTTAGAGCCTACAAGTCCGCTCAGTCTACCCAGACAAACAAAGTTTGGTTACAATTTACAGGAGATCATGCCTACTTCTTGTTTACAATGTCAACTGAAAGTGAGAACAGGTGTTCGCATGGCACCGTTGTAGCCGGCGTCACAAGATATTTTCATGCCAGATGTGCTAAAGATTCATATGTCCCTTCATGCGTCAACCACCATTTCAGATGACGTGTCCATGCTGATGACGGGTTCTGCTTGATAACTATCCAAAGCAGAGCAGACCAAGGCATGTTCATTTTCATCATCTGAGTCAGATGCCACCAGCAGAAGGTTGAGTTTCTTTTTTGGTGTTTCGGGTTCTGTAGTTTCCACGTTGGAGTGTTGCTCTTTTAAGACTTCTGAAAGCATGCTCACCACATCATCCCTTTCAGATTTTGGATGGCACTTCAGATTCTTAAACCTTGGGTCGAGTGCTCTAGCTATCTTTAGAATCTCACACTGGTACCTTCTTTGCGTTTTGTCAAATCTGCTGTGAAAGTGTTCTTAAAACAAATATGTGCTCGGTCATCATCCGAGACTGCTATAACATGAAATATATGGCAGAGTGCAGGTAAAACAGAACAGGAGACATACAATTCTCCCCCAAGGAGTTCAGTCACAAATTTAATTAATGAATTATTTTTTTAATGAGCGTCATCAAGCATGTCCTCTGGTATGGTGGCCGAAGCATGAAGAGGCATATGAATATTTAGCATATCTAGCACGCAAATACTTTGCAACACTGGCTACAAAAGTGCCATGTGAATGCCTGTTCTCACTTTCAGGTGACATTGTAAATAAGAAGCTGGCAGCAGTATCTCCTGTAAATGTAAACAAATTTGTTTGTCTTAGCTATTGGCTGAACAAGAAGTAGGACTGAGTGGACTTGTAGGCTCTAAAGTTTTACACTGTTTTGTTTTTGAGTGAAGTTATGTAAGAAAAAAATCTGCATTTGTAAGTTACACTTTCATGATAAAGAGATTGCACTTCAGTACTTGTAGGAGGTGAATTGAAAAATACTATTTCTTTTGTTTATAATTTTTACAGTGCATATATTTGTAATCAAAATAATAATATAAAGTGAGCACTGTACACTTTGTATTCTGGGTTGTAGTAGAAATCAATATATTTGAAAATGTAGAAAAGCATCCAAAAATATTGAATACATTGCAATTGGTATTCTATTGTTTAACAGTGCAATTAATTGCAATTAAAAAAATTAATCATGATTAATTTTTTTTAATCGCGTGAGTTAACGGCAATAAATCGACAGCCCTAGTCACAACCGAATATGTTCATTCATACAATTTTACCATATCAAATAATACTTAGCATTTGATTCACACAAGGTTCTTACCAACTGATAAAGATTTTCCCAGAAGTCCTGAGTCATCAGCCGAAAGAGTGACAAGAATGCCCAGCTGAATGTGTCAAAGCTCGTGTAGCCATAGTTGGGATTTCTACCAGCTTTCACACACATATATCCTTCTGGACATTGACTGCGTGAAGACAGAAAATTAGGTGTTATAATTAACTTTCAGTCCACTCTGACTCTGTGTTATGTTTCAGAACAAAACGCATTGTTTTCATTTGCCATATCATCTATTATTTTTGGACAGTTGTTCTTTAGGAAACTCTTGTCAATTAAAATGTTGGGTTTTAAGACCATTCCAGAAGGCTCCCAAAAACCTAGCTAAGATAAAAATAAATGAAAAATGCCCCTTTAGTTTGTATTTTGTTGCTAAGTAGCACTTGCTTATTTTCCTTAATGAAAACCTGTCAAACCATTTAGTTCAGAATTTCAACAGCCACATTTGTGAATGGTGAATAACAGGCAATCAACCTCTGCTGTCCCCTCAGTGCCTTGCTCCATAATCCAAAAAGGTCCTAGGTGACTGCTTAAGAGATAAGTTCTCCCCCTTATCTCCTTGTGCAGTCAAGCAGGATCAAGATGCAGCAGACCCCTAGATGATGAATCACAAACTTTGTACAGAACTTGTTTTTTGGTAGAAGTTCACACACAAAACCATTGCAGCAAAAATAATTTTGGGGAAAGTTAAGCAGGAGACAGAATCAGGGTTGAAATGGAAATAAGGTACATCCTTGAACTATGCAGTCACCACTGTGCCTTAATTATATTAATAATTTTGTATTTTATCTTAATCATATTTTGTATTTTCTCCTTCTTGACTTTATTCTTCTCAGTTCACACCTTTCATTCAGTGTTACTTGTCTCTAAAAGGACTATACCAAAGTGAATATTTTTATCATGAATATAACATCGCTTTTCAAGCAGGCAGGAACAAACGTTGATAGTGAGTATTTCATATGACCAGAGATTAGACTACCTTGACCAGAGCCAGTTCCTCTGGTAACTGAAGTCCAAAATTAATCATCTAATGTTAAATTACTACAAAAACTTTTCCAATGTCACAAAATACGGAATAGTAAATGTTCTAATTAAGGTAGACACCTGATTTTATTTTGGGTTTCATCTCCAGTTACTGTATCCTGTTTAAAAGCACAACAGAGTATTTTTTAAAGTGTCTTACCCTGCATCAGAGCTATTACCACAAAGTAGGGCATCTCTTTGTCCTTCCAAAACGTAAAAATGAGCTGTTGAGAAATAATTTTTAAAAGTATCTGAATAAATAAAAAAAGTATTAAGTCAAAGTACAAATAAATATAATGTATAATTAAGTCAAAACTGTTCAGATGCTGAGTGCTCCCCAGTTTATTTAGGAACTTTTTTATTTATCATATCTGAATTATTTTTGACCACTGTATGTAATACCATATCAGTATACAAGAAAATATATCCCTTTCTGTATTTGCATCTGTTTTGTTGATCTTTTAGTCGCAGTTTAATAGTAGTTCTTACTTTCATCCTCAATGTACTCCTTCCAGTTAAACGTGCTCACAGTTGTATTAACAAAGGTACCATTTACGTCCATTGTGCTATTCAAGTAGGAAGTAATGTTTACTTCAAAAGTGGAATTGTCTGGAGGCCACTGCAAGCATTTATGCCTCAAGTTGCCCATGAACAGCTGCAGCCCTATTAGTGCAAATACACTCAGACAAAACACAGTCAGGATCATTACATCTGAGAGCTTCTTCACAGACTGAATTAGGGCTCCTACAATAGTCTTCAAGCCTGCAAATGCAAAGGAATTCAAAGATGTATTAAAAAGTATCACATGTGCTACCTATACATTTAAGATTTCATGCAGAAGCCCAAAATAATAATTTTCTTATTTGTAAAAAAGTAAAGCTTCATGAATAGCCTCATAGCTTGTGAAGATGAATGAACAGCAAAAAATTCTTGTTTATGTATATGCAGTGTACGTATGTTCCAAATACACCTAATGCATTATTTTATTCACAAACAGGAAAGTTTATCAGTCGTCGGTTACCCAAATACATGAACAACATGTAAAGAAAAATCTTCCTTTTTTTTAAATTTTATTTATTTTTAATGTTCTACCATTGCCTCCATTCCAAACCATTATTAAATAGGAATCCATAGCAATATGTAAAACTAGAGTTGAGAGAATTCAAATTTCCAAAGGTAATTACTGTAATTCCCATATGCAGTGCCCCTGCTAATTTTTTTACAAATCAAGCTCCCTTTTTCTCTGTTTGGCTATCAGTTTTTAAAACTGATTTCTTTTTTCAGTGATTGCAATAAATGGTAACATTCAAATCAATAAGAAAGCCACAGCACTAAACCTTTGACAATGTGAAAGAGAAAACTTGTCATAATAAAATGCAAAAGAAAAAAGTGTCCCAACAATCCACAGACTATATATTTTGTAGATGTTTCATGCAAGAATTTGTTAAACTCAAAGGCTGATTTTGCAAAGAAAAAGGCTAATGTTAAAAAGGCAAAGAATCATATTGCTGTCTGATGATTCCTGACTTTTTAAATAATATGAGTGGTGAGTACAGAGGCTTATACTAAAAAGAAGTGAATTCAACTTCAATGGAACTAAAGTCAGCCTCAGTGTTTAACCTAGCTCTCACCTGGAATGACTGATATTGTTTTCAATGCTCGGAGAACTCTGAACGTTCTCAACGCTGAGACATTACCCAGGTCCACAAACTCTGTCACATATCTGTAATAGGGGAGTTCACACACAAACACAATGACAGCACACAGATAACAGTTGGAGATACAAGGGGCCTAACACCTTACACCAATTACTTCTTACCTGGGATTACAGAAATAGTTTTCAAAGCTCTCAATACTCTGAAAGTTCGAAGAGCTGAAACATTGCCTAGGTTTACAAATTCTGTTACATACCTGTAGGATTAAATCACAGTTATTCAGAATTTAGGCAGCGTTTTTGCTACTTACTTGGGTCTTTCATCAAGACCTCTTTGGTGATTTTAGCAAATAAATTAAGTCAGCAATTTACCTTTCTCTGTAGTTCATCTCGCTTTATTACACGCTTATTGTCATCAAGTACATTTAAATTTCATTGAAGTGAAACTCACTAATTTTATATTTGAAAAGCTAATAAAGCTAAATCAGTTTAGTGATAGTAGTATGGTGGCATGAAGTCAAAGGGATGGCTTCCATTCTGGTGAGCAGAAAGAATGTAGGACATGAAATTAGTGTCCCTTAGTGACTGACATGCCATGCTGGCTCCTGCATTATTTTACATCGAACTATGAATGCTAAAATGAGTGATACATACAATAACTAAACATCACTAGCTGGAGGAATTCTATACATTTAAATCAGAGCATGCCTGATAATATGCTATTTGCTGCCACTAATTTCATGCCCTCATAAGCTTAAAAAATGGTTAAACCACTTACGCCATCAAAATGACACTGAAGTCAAGCCAATTCCATGGGTCACGAAGGAAAGTAAAACCTTCTAAACAGAAGCCCCTTGCAAGAATTTTTATAAGCGATTCAAAGGTATAAATTCCAGTGAATGTGTACCTAAGGAAAAGTATCGAAGCAAGAATTACAGACACATGGTCTTTGTATGTCTGTTGCTATATACAGTATCATTTTTGCAATAGGTTTATATTTTCTATAATGAAAAAAACAAGAACACTCTTTTGAATTGAATGGAGAAACCTATAAATTTCATGTGTCTACAAAGTTATATGAAGGCAATAATTGTAAAGTAAATGAAATTAGACTTCAAAGTGTATATCTTGTGCTGATTTTCTACAGGCTTGATTCAGCCTCCAGTTTGTGCCTACATTTTTACACCTGCAAATAATTACAGGCACAAATATTTATAGGTACATTTCCTAGCACTTACATGGCTGGTTACCTGTTTGCCTTCACAAATCATGTAGGTAAATGTCTATGTGCTATAAAAAGTGCACAGAATTGTTTGTGGTTTCAAAATCAGAGCCCTCTTCTGAAAAACTGGTCCTGTAACTTACTATATTAATCACTATTGTATATATACATTTAATAAATAAGTAGAATTTTATCATAATAAAGAATGCCTAGATCTTTTATTGTTCAAGAACAGTCTGAGACCATGTTACCATAAAAGGGATGTGATTTAGTTCATGGATCTCCTGAGATATGCCAAGATCTTGAAGGAGACACAAGATCATGTATTGTGTGGACTCGGAGGCCCTTCTGCTCTGTAGTCAGGCTCCAAACAGCCACAAAGACCATGGCTTCTGATGGATTTGTCCTTCTAGGGATCCCCTACTACATTTGTCTCTGGAAGTCCCCAAATGGGGATTCCACAGTGTGGTGAGGCCAGCCAACATGAGACAATACAGAGATTAATGGGGAGCAAGGAAGGAACTGAAAGTGGTTAAAACCTTATTTAGAGTGTAATAATATATTTAAAAAAAATAATTCATAGCTGTATTTTTGTTAGCATAATTGGACTAAATTCTGTCTACACAACCATGAGCCTGTGCAGCAAAGAGAAGCAGAGATGCTTCCTGGTATCTTCACTTCACTAGGAGTCCTGCTAGCACAGGGCAGCATTCCAGATGTCAGGTCAGAACAAAGTACTGCTTTGCTGCTCTTTGAAATCAGGAGCTCATTGCTTATTGCTTTGTGTCTGGTTTCTGGTTTTCCGCTTCTTATTGTTTTCGGGGAGAGAGGGAGTTCGCCTATTTTAATGGCAGTTTGTGACTTCATGAGGGTGAGAGTCAACCCATACACTTTTTGCCTGACAGCCATACCCTCTCAAGCCAGGGTGAATGTCCACATGCACTACGATGTACTCTGGAGACATAATGACTGGCCTCTCAAATTAAGCACACAGGTGTTTGCATGCATGTTTGCGGCTATCTAGGCTTCCTTTCCTTCTTGCAAATCAGTGCCACTAAGGACAAGATTTAGTCTGTAATATCTCACAGGAAAGCTTCAGCTATTCATCAGACAGAAGGTTGAAGAACAAGGTACTATTTTTAAATCACTTACATAATTTAAGAGAAAAGGCCAGAAAGATATTGATGATCTCATGGAATCTAATCTCTTATGAGTGTAGATAAGCAAGTTTTCAAGTAAACCTTCTATTAGTGCTCCTTGAATGGATCTACATCAAACTAAAATTGTTGTTCCAATAAGTATGTTTAACTTACTCTACATTCTTTGTCCACTCCGGAGGGTTACTCATGGTCATAAATACACAGTTGGTCAAAATAGTGCACATAATAAGCATGCTGAACAATGTAGACTGAAGTCAAGGAATGTAAGCCATTCATATATTATATCATCCAAAAGACACAACAGTATTCTAATACCTGGATTAGTAAAATATGTAGTGTGTAAATATATATACAAGTAATATAACTTATACTAAATAAAACTTTAAAAGTTTGCATGTAATTTCATCTATCTTAATTAACACACCATCCAGCACAATGGTTCTGCATTGTGAAACAATGTATTTATCTTTCAATTCTATTAGGCTGTGGATTTAAAAGAAATCTACAACATCCCTAGGTATGAAAAAATATGAAACAAGTATAGTTTTTTTCTTGATCTGAACACAATACAGACTGGGACAGGATGTTATCTTTATCTTCCCATATGTTTGTATAACACCTAAAACAATGTGGACTAATCCTGATTTAATGTATTCAGATGTTAATGTAATATAAAATAACAACAACAAAAAATAACAGCCTACAATTTACTCACATGTGTAGTCCCATCTAAAACCAGTAGGATTACTGATGAGGTCTACTCACATGAGTTAGGACTCACATGAAACTAGCTACTTGCATGTGCATTGGTTGTGTTTTCTTCAACATTTGCACTGTTGCTCAGTTGAAGTCACAGGTATCAATAGGGCTACATGGAAGCTCATTGCAGGAGCATGAATTTTAATTGCATAAATATACTACTTAATATAATATTTCAGTGGATTGCACTTTCTTAACTGGATTAAAGTGAATTTGCAGTCATAAAAAAGAATTGATAATACTCCATGGACTATGGTTATTTTACACTCCCCTAATATTACAAGGCTGAGTGATCTGAGACATTTGTAAAATTGGGTTGTAAGTGTGCATGCTTTACTTGTATTTTAGCATTCAATTTTCTGATGCTGACTATTTTCTTACAGTGTAAATGACCAATGACTGATGTCAGGTACTATAAACATACTGTAGCTGCAAACATGAACTTTGCCTTTAGTTTATTGTTTAAAGCTGCAGTTCTGCATTAAGATACATTAATGTTGAGCCTTATGTGTGTGTGGAGCCAATGGGACTCTGCACAGGCCCAGGGGTCAAAGCTAGCAGATCATGATGCAGGAGGATGTGTAGGGCCTAAGTTGTTACTGTAATAACTGACAGATTTCAGAGTGGTAGCCATGTTAGTCTGTATCAGCAAAAACAACGAGGATTCCTTGTGGCACCTTAGAGACTAACAAATTTATTTGGGCATAAGCTTTCGTGGGCTAGAACCCACTTCATCCGATGCATGGAGTAGAAAATACAGGAGCAGGTATAAATACATGAAAAGATGTGAGTTGCCTTACCAAGTGTGAGGTCACCTGTATTTTCCACTCCATGCATCTGATGAAGTGGTCTAATAATTGAAAAATCTTCCTTTTCTCTGATTCTGATCACTTATGGAGCACCTTCTCACCTAATGAAAAAAACAATACCAATGTGCCCATACAAATAGCTCTTTATTTATGTAAGTAGTCCTCTAAAGTGAATTAGTGTCATCAGACTTAATGGGAGTATTTGCATGAGTAACAGGATCAGACTCAGCTATTTCTTATTAATGAAGTCACAGGGGCTCTGCATGGCTGCAGGAGTCTTCCCACATAGAGCTCATTGAAGGAGAAAGGCCTAAATTTGTATCTAAAAACCAAATATTTAAAATCTGACAGTAGTGGGTGATTCAGTGAGGAATTCTGTGGTTTGGGATGAGCTGCATACTGCAGTTGTGACACTGATGCTTTTTAAGAGTGATTGGAGTATGTTCAGTGAATGTATGTACAGACACAAGGGCATTTATTTGTATATTTAAATGAAAAGTGTTATTTCAGTAATGATACTTTTTAAAACAGTCACATTTAAAATTAACCACTTGAAAAGGATATGAATGTACCAAAATCTTAATAGCAATTTTTCTAACGGGGTTGACAGGAGTTAAAATGTACAAGGCAGATGTGGCACTGAATCGGAAAATTGTCTTTCCTTTATTCAGTACTATGAAAGTCTGGAAAAAAAGAATACACAATGAAAGTACACTGTACATAGCATTTTCAACTCTGGCACTTTGTTCCCACCCCCCCTTGGATTTCAATGACAGACAAGGGAACTGTCCACCTTGTAGGATGAGTCTTTAGAAATGAAAGTCCTATTCTGTTCATCACCTGTGGCAAGTAAAGGTCGGATTTCTAAGGAAACAGCTGATTTAAGTTATCCACTGTTAATTTTCTAATGTTCTAAAATTTGTGTTATAGAAATTTTAATGGGATCGGTATTCAACGCATATAGTATCAATGGGAATTTTTGTCATCAGTGTTAATGGCAGCAAAATATGGCCTTTCATCACTAAAATAAACATGTATTTTTATTTCATTTATATTACACATTTTCAGACATATAAAGACAACTTATAACAATAAAATCAAGTATTTAAGTAAAATCAAGGTTACAAATAAAATCAAATACATTATATTGCACTCAAACATGAACAACATCTAAATCAGGGGTAGGTAACCTGTGGCATGCGTGCCGAAGGCGGCACGAGAGCTGATTTTCAGTGGCACTCACACTGCCTGGGTCCTGGCCACCGGTCCAGGGGGCTCTGCATTTTCATTTAATTTTAAATGAAGCTTCTTAAACATTTAAAAAACCTTATTTACTTTATATACAACAATAGTTTAGTTATATATTATAGACTTATAGAAAGAGACTTTCTAAAAATGTTAAAATGTATTGCTGCCATGTGAAAACTTACATTAGAGTGAATTAATGAAGACTCGGCACACCACTTCTGAAAGGTTGCCGACCCCTGATCTAAATGCTAAGGGCGAATTCTAATATACTAACTGTAGCTTAGCAGTATCATCCTCCGCAAATGGGGCTACTTGTAAAGTACTGTATTCATTGTGACTAAAGGCATGAGACTCTGACCCTAAAGAATTTAAATATAATTAGAAAATCACTGTATTTTGAGTTTAGATAACAGTAGTATCAATTATATGAATTTCCTGAATCGGTATGTCCATAGGCAAATGAAGGGAATAACAAAAATGCCAGCTGACATCAGTCCCATCAGCCTGAGACCATGAAAGAGATCCAAAAGCAGGGCCAGCTCTGGCTTTTTTGTTGCCCCAAGCAAAAAAACAAAAAACAAAAAACAACGCGGCCGGAGCGGAAAAGCAGGGGGAAAAAAACCAAAAAACCTGTGGCATGGCCGGAGAGGCAAAGCAGGGGAAAAAACAAAACAAAAAAACCCTACAGGGCGGCTGGAGCCAGGGTGCAGGGGGACTCCCTGTGCTGCAGAGTGCGCGCCCGGTCTAATGGAAGGGAAAGAGAGAGAGAGCGGGGGAAGGGGATAGAGAAGGGGGGTGGCCAGGGCTTCAGCGGGGCGCTCGCCCCGCAGCCCCAACCGCTGCGCCGCCTGCCGGGAGGGCTCTGCGCCGCTCTAGCCGGCTGGGAGGGAAGGATGCGGGCTGCTGCCGAGTTTGCTGCAGGGTGCTCCCCTCCTCCACCCCCTACAGGGCGGCCGGATCGGGGGAACCAAAAAAACCCCAAAAAACCTTCCGTGCCGCCCTAGGATTGGGCGGAATGCCGCCCCGTAGAATCTGCCGCCCCAAGCACGAGCTTGCTTGGCTGGTACCTGGAGCCGGCCCTGTCCAAAAGGACAAACTCTGTTCTCAGTTATAGCAGTTATACTGACTTTGTCTGTGAACATTCAGTTTTGTGTATTTATTGTCATTTACATGTTGACTTAAAGGACACACAGTCAGTGTTTTCCAAATGGTGCCTTTCCTGTAGGTGATCCTCTTCTAGATTTTTGTCATTTCTATTCCAAATGTGTATGCGTTTGGGATTCACTTTGTTCTTTGGTCCTTCCTGAAACTTCTTCAGGGCATTACTACAGTTCCTTTCAGTCTTTGTCAAATCCCTTGACTCTGCTTTGTAATATCACAATAGTCTTTGTTATGCTCTCTGCAGAGCTATCTAATATTACTGCTTTCTAAGTTGCTTTGCACTCTGTAAAAACTAGTATGTGATTAGAGATGCTGCCTTCTCCCTAACTTCCTCACTCCCACAAGGTCTCCTCTCTGGTGGGAGGTAAAATGGACCCCACTTTGGTGGGGGAGATACCAAGCTAAGGAAGCTGCCCTTTCCCCAAGGTCATTGGTCTGGTACATATCGTGGGGAAATCAGGCTGTGAAAGACCACCCACATGATGTGTCTGTTGTTAGGAGGGAGTCATGCTGACAGAGACTGCCTCCCACTCCCAGGACTGACTTTCTGTCAGTGGTGGTGGGAAAATACTGCCCATCTTAAGGTCAGTGCTGCAGCAAAGTCAGTTGCCAGATTCCAATTCATACACAATTTTCTCCTGATTGCAACAACCTCTATGATTAAAAGTACTTTCTGCTAATTAGATAAGTGATAGCAACAGGAAAAGGGATGAGTAATTCTCATTAGTCATTTGATGTCCATTCTTCTTTTGTTCAAAGAATAAAGTTGCTAGACATTTAAGAACAGATGCCATTTGCAGTAAACAGAATCTGAAGTTTACTCATTACTGCTAATGGGTTAGCTAGTCCCTGACTAGTTTGTCTTTTTTAACCTTCGTATCCTACATCCTTGTCCCCACATGATGTTTTGAGTTTACTGATGATCAAAAATTAGCTTTAAGTTTGTTGAGGATGTCCACTACTAGCTTTTAGCAGAAGATTGGGTGGGTTTTTTTTTAAACACTTTGGCTGTAGAATAATACAGGAATCAGACAACGGGTAAAATGCACGTAATGCAAAAACCTTTTAATTGAAAATACTGCACAAAACCAAGCTACTGCTGTGGTATCCAAAAATGAAAAAAAAAATGCTATTCTTTACCCTACACTTGTTGAGTTGCCTAAATGACCCTAATATATTAGCTATGTACTCTCTTTCCACATTAATTAACTACAGAAGAGCAATTTATTTCATCTTCATTAGTAAGTGATGGGGTTTGTAATCACATATTGGAATCTACTTTACTTTCCACTCAAGTTAATTTTTAATATTGAACTTGGAGCTGTAATTTAAAAAAACAATACCAATGCTGCTAAAGAAAGCAACTCTAACTACAGGAGACCAGCAATGTTAGTATCATGTGATTATTCCAATGAACAAAATAAGGGGCTGTTTACCTTTTCATTTCCTTCTTCTGTTACAGGTCTGTGAAGTTCAGACCTCCCACAATCACCAAACACCAATTTAGTATGATGCCCCTGCTGGACGAGCCACATATAGTCCAAAGCCTCCTCTAGAGGTTCTCTACCAACAATTTTTCTTCTATACTTATATTTTTGTACATTTTTGCTATTCAACTTATAATATGGTACAATATAGGAAAAAGGGGACTTATCTTACCTCTGTGAGCTATCTACAGTTTTGCCAATTTCAAGCATTTAAAAATCATAATTCAGATTGCCATAAAAACATATTGGCTTAAAATTCATAAGTATTTTTAAGACATTTAGATCATTTGTAATGTCTTCTTTATCAGTCTTCTGATTTTTTTTAGTGGGAAGCTGCTCACTGCTTCCCCTCCTATTATCTGGCTGTGCCGAAAGAATGACAGGAGACATTAGATATGGGTTTAATCAGTCCACAACTTTATTATTAGACAGATGTCTGGGACTAACCCGGCGGATAAAATGTGTGCAGTGCAGGTGCAAAATTTATGTCCCTCCAGCAGAACCACTGCTGGGACCTTACCAATTCCAGCCAATTTTGAGGGGGAGGGGCTTCCAAAGCTCCCTCCCTATTTATCCAGGTCCATCCAGCAGTTCCCTTGCCGGGACCTTATCACTTCCAGCCAATTCCAGCGGGCACTTTCACCAGTTCCTCCCTCCCCCCCACCCCGTTTTCATCCAGGTTCCTCCAGCAATTCCCTTACTGGGACCTTACTGACCACCACCCCTTGTAGGAGGGGTTAAGGTGGACTATAATGATGGGGGGTTGGCTCCCTGCTGTACCAATCATAGGAGTCGCCAACTGCCCCTGGCTTGCTCAATTACCAAGCACCTCTCCTTAATTCCTTTTCCAAGCCATTTTTTTGTTCTTTTGTGCCTTAATTTATGGAGTACCTGCACTGAACATCCGCTATACACTTAAATAAAGAGTTGCGACATATGGCCTACTGACCGTCATGCTATGGATGAACAGAGCCCACCTGAACCTGCTGCAAGGAAGGCGAAAAAAAACCCCACTCCACTTGGACAATATGGTGGTAAGGGAAAAATTCCTTCCCAGCCCCCCCTTAGTGGGGCAGCTAGAGTAATGCCCACAGCAGATATAGCTAAACACCCAGCATATTTGTGACCTAGGTGCTGCCCAGCCTGTTCTGAGTAAAGAAGGGTGGGGAGGGGAAGGCCCAGCTGACTTTTTTAAACCCCTCATTCCTAGGTGGTGAGTCATCCACCATGCTGACTGCTCTTCCAGCAGCTTTATGTCTTCCCTCCTGCCCCAAGCCAGAAAGCATTGCCCTCTTCTCCCGGTCAGCCAGCCAAACTCCTCAAGTGCAGGGTGGCGATTAGTCAGCCAACCCCCCATCATTATAGTCCACCTTAACCCCTCCTACAAAGGGTGGTGGTCAGTAAGGTCCCAGTAAGGGAATTGCTGGAGGGACCTGGATGAAAACGGGGTGGGGGGGGGGGAGGGAGGAACTGGTGAAAGTGCCCCCTGGAATTGGCTGGAAGTGATAAGGTCCCGGCAAGGGAATTGCTGGATGGACCTGGATAAATAGGGAGGGAGTTCCTGGCGGCGTATCCATTGCTGCCAACTCTTGCAAGTTTATCTTACAGGTCTTACAGTATTGTTTGTTTGTGGGTTTTTAAAATTTCAAATAATTTCACAGTACTTGGCTTCAGACTCAGCAAATTTCCTGTATAAAAAGTGGCCACCACTCAAGTTCGGCAAAAATTTCTGGACGATTCATTTTTTTCACTTCAGCAGGTTACGTAGGCTGCTTGAACACTATTTCATTTAATTCAAATGATTTTAATAGATTATACTAGATGTTAGCCTTAACATAGTCATACATTCAAATTTAGTTTTAAATAGATTTATTTTAGAAAGAAAAATGTATTTAATTAAAAATCTGATTTAAATTAAAAAAATCAGATTTTTTAAATCATCAGTTTTTATCTAACCTGAAAGCAGCTGATGCTGCATTGTACCCTTCTCCTTACTCGCAGGTATGCGGTCAGAAAGGAAACATTGGATGGAGCACTAGTGGGGCAGGGAGGAGTCAGGCATAGAAAAGCCAATGTGTAGGATGATAAGAGAACAGAGTACCAGCCTGTGGAGAAAAGTTGGTTATTTGTGAAGGAGAAGTTCAGTCATACCATGGAAGGACAGAGCTGTGGGAGAAGTGGAAAAATAGGGAAGAGGGTTTATGGGAAGGGAGTGCAAAAAAAAAAAGTCTAAGCAGGAGGGACAGCAGAAAAGAAAGAGACAACTTGGGGTCAGAGGGAGAAATGAAGAGGACAGAGGCAATAGTGAAGAGAGACAGAATGAGGAGGGAATGGGAAAGAGAAAAGAAAGGAGAGCGGAGAAAGAAAACAAAGAAAATGCTGAAGATAAAAACAGACTGGCTGGATCAAAACAGGTCTTTTAGAAAGAGAGAGCTTAAGAGAAAAACAATGAAAACCCTGAAAATAAATTTAAGAGAAAAAAAGAACACTGAAAAAAAGTTGATGTTTCATGGCTTGAGAATATAATAAGACAAAGGAAAGGTGAAAAAACATAGTCACACCAAGGTGATTGTTTGCTTACTTGTCCATTTCTCCCACATACATCTTTGTACCTGTTGCACATGGTCCCTTATGCATGGAACACCCTTACTAAACTAGTCTTCAAAGCCACAAAACTCTTCTTCAAATTCTTCCTCAAGACTCAGCTTCACTGTGATGCCTATAGGAGGTTTCCTCCATTCAGTATTTTGATTCTGTTCTTTAATGGTTGTTGGATATTTACAATCAAAATTCAGATGTTTTCCCAGACTTTTAGCCAGCTGAATCAGTCCCCTCTTTTACTGAATGGTGTTTGTTATCAAAAGCAGAGTCAAAGTGGAGCTATCAGGCTCCTTTGGAGATAGTCGGGATATTCATTTACAGATCCTAGGATGTATGGTGCTACATAAGGTAAAGTGTATAGTAAATTTAAGGGATGGCTTGCATGAGTAAGGGGTTGCAGAATCAAATCTTAGGTGAAGATGGAGAAAATAATAGGAGATGACAACACAGGAAGGAGTCAGAGAAGGGTACTGTCAGGGTGAGGACAATATGATTATGCAGTTGGTTGGGGGCTGGAATGTGCTTCTTGTGGGTTACAAAGTCTTTTTCAAATATAAATATATTACGTGCTACGGAGCTGCTACTTTATATCCACAGCTTTATCCGCTTATTTGTCCACTTCTCCCACAAGCATCTTTGAACCCTTTGCATACTGCCTCTTATGCATAGAACACCCGTCCTGAACTAGCCTTCAAAGCCATAAAACTCTTCTGCATATCCCAAATTTACTATGATGCCTACCACAAACTGCCAGTTGAAGATTGGCTGGCACTACCCTGTTACCTACAACCTTCTCCATCCCAGAATCTGTTTTCAACAATCTTCAGGCCAATTTTGTGCCACTTATCTGGTGTCAATCAGGCATAACTCAGTTATAGCCTGCGGGATTACAGCAGTATAGACGTGGCATAAATCAGATTGGAGTCAGGCCAATAGGCTTTCAGTATAGTGTTGTGGTTTGATTGCTCTAAAAATACAGTGATTAAACTCTTAACCTCTATCATTAATAGTTGATAGAATAATGCTACTCTGTGTAGAAGATTACTCTCCAGTAATTTCTCCAAGTATTAAATACTGAAAGGTACAATTAGATTAAAGGATCAGATATATTATAATGAAAACAACATAATGCATTAACTTTCACAGAGGGAGAGAGAGAATAGGAAAAAATATTCAATTGCTCTAGAGAATTTTACCCGACTGTCAACAGAGGCATCCAAACAGCAGTCTTAATAAACACTTACTTTTTTATTGATATAATATGGGTCCAGGTCCTCCAAGGGCTCGGACACCATTCCAGGAGGTATGTCCCCATAAATAAATGGCAGTGACTTTCCTGCCTCCAAGTCACTATTTGGCTTTGGGCCATCTTCATCATCGTTGTCTGTATGATCTTGTTTGGGTTTTTTAGCTTTTTCTTCTGCGGCATGCTTTTCAATAGCTGCGAGAGATTCTCTAGTAAAATAGCAGAAGCTGTCAGGTCCTGGTGGTACCAGCAATGCCTGTGCCATCTTTTCATCCTGCAAATTTAATTACGTTTAGCCTCTTGCATAAGAATGTCCTACAAAAGAAAATGCAAACAAGTTAGGAAAAACAGTGAAGGAAAAAACCCACCGCATCTGGTTTTTTAACACCACACCTAGCAAATACAAATTTATGCTTACTACAACAATACATGCTGATAATTTAAATGCCCAAGTACTTACATCTCATATATTTTACCAAACTGATACCACCCTGTGAACCAAACCTCTGAGCCTTTTAGATGAGAGAAAATAGGAATTTTGATCAGGGCCAGCCAGGAGCAGAATGGTGCTCCTAACTTCTGGTCTGGGAGTTGCCACAGCATTAACTAATTTTAAAAAGACCTTGAAGATCTTACTTGCTAAAGATTGGGGAATTTTTTAATAGTTATTTTTAACAGAGGAAAAAGAGAATGATTATAAATATTTAGTTTTTACTGTTTGGTATATTTTAATAGACATCATATAAATGTGAAATATTATTTAAAAAATGGAGTCAATTTTAGTGCTAGAAAAGAGGACAAAAGACTCAATTATCTGTCCATCCACAAAAGGCGTGTATCTAACAAGGTGGGAAAAGCTCCTGTCATGCCAACACAAGTACTTCTCGCATAGCAAAACAAAGCAAGAGATACCATCAATATTACATCGGGTATAATGCAAAAAACAGAATGGGGACTCCTGTTGATAAGCTGCAGCAGATGGTAGAGTAATATAAAAATGGAGAGAACTTTTCTCAAGGAAAAGGCTGGAGAACCATGAAAGGTAAAGTAACAGCAGAGTCACAGAGATTCTGGAGAGGGCAGAAGACATTGATACTGGGGAGGGAATGGTTAAGGCAGACTGTGAATTCAGCAAGCAACCCAGTAACATGCAGCTATGCTGAAACTTTTATTCTTTTAAGATTTTTTCATGCTGGGATACAAGGATGTGGCCTTCGCTGATATCTGCTAGAAACAGCCTGACCAAGACACCTGCTTCATATTAATATACTCAGCAATAATAAGGATCCTGTAGTCAAATCCACACCTTATTTCCATTCAAAAGGGGAAGCTGAAAATTACTTTAACAGGCTTTCTCTGGAGACTGAGAATTGAGCTGTCACATTTGCCCAGATAGCTGTTTGAGACTCCCCTGGGCCTTGCTGGCTGAGCAACACTTTTCTGCCACACCTTACAGGTTTGAGCACTTGTCACTTGAGTCTGTTGACCTAGGAACCTTTTCCTTACAACTGGTCTTAAAAAAACATGGTTCTTCTTAGGAGAGTTATTGGAACAATAAACGATTGTTTATTTGATTAAGTTGTTTTCATTTTAAAACACTGTCATTGTTAATATTATGCCTTGTCTACATTGGGGAAAATGTGTGCCCCATATTATAGCAACTACCACCCAGGGCAAAGCTAAACCAGTGGTAGCAACAGTGTGAGGTTAGCATAGACAGGGCTCAAGCATTTTCACCACCATCACATAAAAACATGCTCTGAAAAAGTTTTTATGACAAAGTGGCAAAATTTCCTGAGCCCTCTCTCCACTAGTGACGTAGAAGCAATGCAGTTGCATTGTCGATAACGAGTGCTGTAATGTAGGTACCACAGGTGTTTTGTAATCAATATTACACTATGTTCTTTAATTATTTTGTGAAACACTCTAAGACCAAGACATCATTTGCCCTACATCAGTCCAGCTGGTAGAAAGAGGCTGTTGGACAAGTATAATCTCCTCCATCTCTGGAAATACTCCAGCTGCAGAAACCTCTATTCCAGGGATAGACCTAGCTCCACCATCTCTGCATAGAGTTTGCAGGAGTCCTGGCACATGCAGCATTTCAGGGTAAGGAGAGGGAAGACTGGGGACAGGAAGAGGCATGATCAAGGCAGTCCTGCACCCCAGCAATTACTGGGAGCTAAACCAGTCCTCAGCTGCCCCTGAATAAAGGAGGTTCAAACCACTTCCTCTCCATTCCTAGTGCCAGCACAAGTATGAATCTAGCCTTCCCTGTTTACTGGATGAATATGGACATTTTTTGCTGTAAATCTCACTGCACTTAAGCTTAGTTACTACCGTTCAGCTAAGATGCAATTCAGTTGCTGGAATGTGAACAGTACCTTTCAGAATTCAAAGAGAGATGGAGAATTCTATACATTTAGAAAATTAAAATAAGTTCAAATGTCCTTCATGCAAAAAGTGCATTTAAAGAGGGATATTTAAAAAAAAACCTGTAGGAATTGGACCAAGTAATAAAAAGGTGGCACCACACTTCTCTGCAAATCTGTTCTTTCACAGATAACAGGCACCATGTTGCAGCAGCTTCAGGGTAAGAGGGGTGTTAAATGTTTATAACATACTGTAAGGAGTAGGGCATGGGCAGTCATGGTTCAAGTCAAGTGCCAGGAACCAAAGCCAGGTGTCAGAGCTGGAGGCAGAGTCAGGAGTCAAGTCAAGGGTTAAAGCCAGATCGGAGTCAGAGTCAGGGGATAAGCCAGTGGTCAGGCCATGGGTTGGAGCCGGTAGGGTGTAGGAGCAGGGACCTGGAGCAAAGCAGGAAAGAAGGAACCAGGAGCAGATGGGGATCTGGGATAAGGAGGCAGGAAGAAGTTGGGAGGGAAAAAACAGGAATCGGGTCAGTAGACAGAGTGCATAGGGGCAGCCAGTCAGGGATTCACCTAGTTGTTCAAATATCTTCCTGTTCCTCGTTCTGGCTTTAGAACATCTGGGCCAGCCAGCGGGGCCGGATGTCTCCCCCGATCAGGAACTTTGTCAGAGGAGCTCTTAGTGAGCCAACGCTCTGCTAGCCCCTTTCTCCCAAGGTTCCAGTGAGCTGCCAGGTGTCAGCCATGGGCTGAGCACTGCCTGGAGGCCCAGGTTCAAGATATGCAATTCCTCATGTATACATCCCAGTCCATGGAGTTAGAAAACTTAATTTCTGGGTGACTACTATACCATAAGATCCCATAATACAAAAAAATGCCATAGAATACGTTGGAGTATATTTTAGCATGACATTTCGTGATATACCCTATTGCACTTTTCTCTCAGTCACTTTCCTCCATTAACTGGTGGCTGGAAGAGTTGAGCAGAACATTTAGCCACACATTTGTGTCCAGGTATATTCTGTTTTACATATGTTTAAATTAATTTTCACTAATTTATAACAGTGAGTTTATATTAAATTATTTCTGCTGCTGAGTGGATGCATTATATTTCTCTTATATGTGATTCCTTTTTCCAGTACTTATATTTGAAACCTCTCAGAAGTGAAGTAAAATGTCTTTGAGCTGAAGATATGCCATCAGTGGGTTTTTTTTATATCTGAATAAGCTAAACTAAATTGCCTGAAGGCATCTACAAAGACTTTTATGACATCTGAAGACAAGTTACTGGTGAAAGTGAAAGTTTCAGTGCAGAACCCTGTAGAATCTATAATTAATTATTTAAAATAATATGTCATCTATCTAGAATGTAGAAAAGAAAACAGTGCTATCTAATTATTGCTATATTCTGTCTATACCATTCATATTTATGCAAAGAAATGCACAAGTGACAAAAATACTCAACTTTGTGATATTTGTCATGGCTCTGTTTTTGCCCTTAGAGCACTGGGACTTGAGTTATGTCTTCATCTGGAACCTAAGAAAAAAGCTGACTACTGAGCTTTTTCAGTCCATTAAAACACTGGCACACAGATATGTCTTTGATTATTGTTGGCATAAGTGCAAGACTTGCAAAGGGATTTTGTAAAATGACCTTATGTCCCCATTGTTTCTATTCTATTCCTTTATTTTCAAGGGCTTATAATTAGGCAACTTGCTCTGGGCTAAACAGTACACTAGGCTCGCAGACGCAGAGATCCTGGTTTTAAATTTCTCTTCTAAATGACAAGTGATAATGAGTTTAGCTATCTCATCATGTCCATAATAGACATCTGTTCACCTTACAAAACCAGAGTTGCTACTATGAGGTGTTGTGGTGGGAGGGAGGGTTGAGGAACAGGACTGACTGCAGCAGTCACCCTCACTAACAGCAGCAGCACGCCTAGCAAGGGTTGTCTTTTTCTGCTGCTTTGGAGAACCAGTACATAGAAAGTTCTGGTAAAGGTGACAGAGTCATCACACAGCACCTTCAACACAAACTAACAGCATGCAGAACCCTGAACTAATGGCCATCCTCACGTATGTAGATCAGCTATGGGGTGGGACTAAGAAAACATAGAAAAGTGTCCAGAGGAATGAGTAGGAGAGGAGGTCTGCAAGGGGGGATAAGCCTAGAAAGAAGAGGGAAAGATTAAAAATGAAGGTGAAGAAAAACATCAAAGTGGCAGACACAACACCTTGTGAGTGTAAGGGGGTTGAGTGCATGGGGATGCAGGAATGGGAGCAAATGAATTGGTGTAAGGCTGCATTTTTAGAGGACAGAAGATATTCTTGCTTCTATTTTTTGTCCTGGGCTCTGTGGCCTCTAGCTGTAGCCCCACACAAAGCAAAAAACACCTTTGGCAGAATTCAGAATAACTGTCAGTCTCTGGTAATAGCAAGAGTGTTGCAAGTCAGGAACGCGATACATTTATTTGCAGAGATATGTGGAAATACACGAATAGCACTTACTAGTCTATTCCCCCAGGCCTTGTGCTAGCCAGTGCTATTAACGAGTTAGATTCACTGGCATCACCATTAAACAAAAATAATTACAAAAATATAATTTGGATTTAAATTTGTTTATAGATTTTTCACCAGGGATACATTTTTACTTGAATAGTTAAAACTAAAATAAAATATCCACAAAACTATGTGGTTTGCAGAAACATAAAAATAGAAATTTGTCATCATAGGATTCTTTATAACTCAACATTCAAGTGATTAAAACAATTAACATATCACAGGTTATATTGCACAGCACAGGCTTTAGATTTTGGAAGCAAGGTAAGTTCTCTCTAAACCAGGGATCTCAAACTCAAATCACCATGAGCTGGCCACATTTCAATGGTGGATGAAGTTTTTATGAGTTTGTTGTAGACTCTTATTTTATTAAATATATATTAACTGTTTTTCATAAGAATTTTTAACTGAATATGTGTGTGTGTATATATATGGGAACATATATATACACCAATATATATATAGCCTATATATGGGAACAGTTTTGCATAGAGCAAAACTATATAGTTACTTGCTCCAGCAAAAGCCGCGGCACATCTTTGTTACAATAATCAACAAGTAGCCTCTTTATGATTGCCATTCTTGTCTTTACACTTACTTTTAAAATTATTTTTTTACCTTTTTTAAAAATAGGCAAAATAAAAAATAAAACTCCAAAAAGAAAAAGATTCATGAAATGTGACTACTGTAACCCAAACTGGCGCACATATGGTCATTCGAAGTTAAGACAGATACTTGAAGACAGATTCAGCTGAAAATATCCATGGGCTTTTGAGCCATGTGAGCTCCAGAAGGCCATGGATGTTGGCTCCAAAGCAGCAGGTGTATTCAAAGGAAAGGTCGACCTGTCATGGAAGCTAAAAACACCCTGCAGCATTGCAACCAAGATTTGCTGCAAAGCAGCACAGAGAGGGATGCTTCTGTATTCCAGTAGTCAAGATTAATGGTACAGTCATTGGCCCACACTTGCGGTAGTGCAACTCATTGGAGTTAAGTCTGAGGACTGGGAACACTGACTGGTTATGAAGTAGAGAGATGAACTGAAATGTAGTGTTGAGTATAGGTCAGGTGTGGCCAAACTGTGACTTGTGAGCCGCATGCAGCTCTTTTACAGTTAAAGTGCAGCTCCTGGAGCCCCCCACCCTCCCAAGACTGGGAAGGGGGGAGCTCGGGGCTTCTGCCCTGTGGCGGGGTGGTGGGACCCAGGGGCTTCTGCCCTGCATGGTGGGGGTTCTAAGGGCTTTGGCCCAGTGGGGGGGCATCAGGGCAGAAGTCCTGCACCCCAGCAGGCGCCATCCCACAGAGCAGGTTGTGCATGTCTTGTGGCTCTCAAACTTCTGAAAATTATTGTATGAAGCTCAGGTCAGGGAGTTTGGCCACTCCTGCTATAGGTATTTGGCTGCATACGAAGTAAATTCTGATGTTTGGCCTTTGACAAATATTTTTTCAAAATCCTATCAGAAGCCAAATAGAAGGATGTTCAGCTTCCTTCCTATTGTATCTGCAGCATGCTCAGCTGGACTATTGCTTCTCCACTTTTCCCTACAGCCATTTCTGATGGGACTGCAGCCCAGGCTGATGAAAGGTTTTGAGGAAGTTCCACTTCCTTCATCTTTCCCTACCATCTCCATCCACTTCTCTTTTGCCCTGTTCAGGTTATCCTCTGACTGTCATTCCTATCCCACCTATCACCCCAATATTAGACAGCTTCACCCACTCCCTCTCACTCTCATTCCACCCTCCTCCACTGTATCAGACAGTCCTAATCAGGAGTGAATTCAGAAACCCTGAAAGAATACAGGTTTAAGTGGTTTCAGTCACCAGCTCTCCTTTTAAAGTTTGCTTCCTCCAACTAGAGTAGGCTGTGCAGGTGAGTCTATTTGGTAGGGATTGCACCCAGAGGTGCTCATTAGCCTTCTCCTGATTGGGGTGGGAGCGTGCCCCATTTCATTTGCCTTTAAGAAAGCTGAGCTACTCACCAAGGGAATAGAAACTTCAGCAAGCAGTTTTTTCACTTGATTTCTGCTTATACTTTAGTTTCCTTTTATACACATTAACCAATGTGTAAAAGTCCTTGCTGACTTACATGGCTCCTGTCATCATAATATTTAAGCAGCTCATTATTTGGATTCCATGCACCCAAACTCAGTTTGTTTGTAAATATCTGGATGGGTTGGTGCTATATCAGTCATCTGTTTGCTATAAAGGGCTTTGTCCTGGCCATGCAGGAATAAAGACAAGATGCAAGGGATCAGGTGAGATAGGCTTCTGTCTGGAAGGAAGGGGGTGTAAATACCCTCCCTCTCCTGGGTGTACTTAGTGGGTCAGAGTCCCACCTGAACCAGCCTCTTCTGGTCCACCTGGTTTCTTCCTGCTAGCCTGGTAAATTCAATTGTGATGAGCCCATTTTCTTCAGTGATAGTCTTTTCCAAGTATATGCCAAGCTGCACCAAATGTGCTCAGATGTGTTTACAGGACTAAAAAGATTAATGTACAATGCACTACTAATTTCTAGTAAGCCGCGCCAACATTCTAATTCCAGTCTATGAGCACAAAAATTGATGTTCATAAGATGTGGTGAAAAGATTTTCACTCTGGTTTTAATGCCTGATTTTATGCTAGACATTATGGGTGCATCATCTGACATGACACAGCCACTCAAGCATTTAAAAATGCTTCAATTATAATGTTAGGTATACTGTATCAGAAGGGCATGCAGCTTCTTAAAATAGGAACATAATCAGAGAGAAAACATTGTCAAGTAGCCTTTTTTCATTCATGGTTGTAATTGCAAAAACGAACAAGTTCCAAGAAATCCCTCTTCTACAATAGTGTGATACAAAATAGTAAATTTATTCCAGGGGGCAGAAGAAATTGCTTGAATACACAGCACTGCTTATTATCACCAGCATATGATTCCTCCCTCAGATTGCACATCATCACTGCAGTTTGTTTTCTGTGCAACTCTATTAAACCAAGAAGCTCTCTAAAAGGATCTAATTTTTGCAACATAGGGATTCATTATATACTGTGCAGTTTAAACAGTTTTCTCATATGACTTCATTGTTTTGCTTTGTGTGATGAAATTTTGTGTTGGTCTGAGGTTGCATTTAAATATGGATTACCGATGAGTGACTTTGCTTGCTAATCTGATCCATGCCCCCAATCATTTAACAAACCACTCATCAACAGTTAATAGCTAAATGCAAAGTGGTTTCACTAATTCATATAAAGTATTTGTATGAATTCATTCAAATTAGCCCACCCATTTTGGTTTGCAAAACTGCTTTAGAAATCACAGAATAGGCATTAGTTTTAGGCATTACCACAATATAAATATTAATAATAAAAATAATGGAATAGTAATCAATAACAGTAATATATAATTAAGTGCTATATGTGAACTAGAAGTTTATTATTATTTTTCACACCAGACAACCATTTGCTTTTTTGACAGGATTTACAAAATTAATTGATGTAGGGAATGTAACAAGAATAAGACATTTTTATTTTAGTGAAATATTTGACAAGTTTCATGAAATCTTTGTTGAAAAATTAATTAAAATGGGTTTGTATTTGACCAGTGTCACAAAGTTTGAAAACTGTCTGAAGAGCAGTAAACAAAGGAAAATACCAAATAGAAATGTATGTAATCTGAAAAGGTGGTATTAAGAGGGGTGCTACGGGGACTGATGTTAGGTCAAATCTTATTTAACTTCCTCATTAATGATCTGCAAGAAGGTGTGAAAGCAGGTTAATTAAATTTTATGAACCCCAGTCACAACAAAGAAAGGAACTTTAAGAGTTTGGAAGTGTGGGCAGGAAATCATAAATGAAATTCACTCTGGGAATAAATGAAAGATCATACAGACAGGGAAATATTCTCAAACACAGATTATCACTGGGGTTGGGACTATCATAATAGAAAAACAAATACTTCGTGTTTCTTCAGTTTTCAGTTGCATTACAGACAAATGGATCTATATTGTCAAGGTGCCACCTCTACAATATCCACCTCCATAATACCATGTCTGAGTCCCTACTACACTGAAAGGATGTCTATGGCTCAGCTATCATCCTGAATGTTCAGGGTCCCCAGCAAATACATTGCCTGAATTAATAACCATTGGGCATCTGCCCATAACAGAATCCATGTTGAGAAAACAGGAGTAAGATGATTCACAGTCAGGACTTCCTCAGCCCCCAAACCTACTTTGGACCCAGAACTGTGCAGAGGAGACACACAACCCCAGGGACAGTCACATCCCTTCCCCCATCATGTAGGCTTGAAGAAGGGAGGAACTCCTTAGGCTGAGCACCAGCAGGGCCAAAGACTAAAGCCAGCCAGCAGACTAGCTACAGAAGCATTCTCTGCAGGTACCTTTGGACAGTGGCGATATCATCAGACTATGTTTTCTACAGTTTTCATTGTTTTACTCTGGACATTCTTTTCCGTTTGCTGCCCGGTGCTTTGTTTGTGTCCTCTCCAGCCCTCTCCCTCCCAACAGTTACTTCTCTTCAGTCTCATTCTTCTCTTCCCCCTAACCCACTTACCTCCCTTCCCTCAATGTTCCCTTCCTTTGTTCTTTTTAGTGTATCCCCTCTTGCCTTCCCTCCTTACCAACATTTGCTTTATAAAACATTAAATATATATTAAATAAATATAAAACAAAAACTCATAATACTAATATAAACTAAAATACTAATATAAACAAAAACTAATAATACCAAAACTAACAATATTTGCAGAGTTCTGTTCACTCTGCTTGTATGCTACAGTTGTTTCCCCCACACTTTATCTGTCTTATCTATTTAGATTGTAAGCTCTTTGGAGCAGGGCCCATCTCTTAGCCTTGTCTATGTGAACACTTAGTTCATGGCAAGCTGGGGTGAAAACCTACCCCTCACTAGTCTGCTGTGCATAATGTGTCTATATGGACCCTGCTGCTGCACACTAAAAGTCACATCGTGCGCTTTGATCTACTCCACTTTGAAATGGGAGTAGACTAAAGAGCACTTGGGAACTTTTAGTGCATGGCAGCAGGATCCACACAGATGCTTAGTGTGCGGAATGCTAGTGTGATTGAGATTTACACCCCACTTTGCCACAAACTAAGCGTGCATGTAGACAGGCCCTTAGGGCATAGAGTTCCTTGTAAAATGGGCCCCCCTGATGCTACGGAAACATAAACAGTAAATACTAGTAAAAATTCACACAGAGCCTCTGACTTGAGATGTTAATTCCTGATCTCTAGTTAGCACTGTATCGTCACTGACTGTTCCATAGCAATGGTTGCTGATGATGCCTAAAGAGGGACCAGTTTATGTTCTGACAATCTTGCTGCGACAAGCAGAGCACTTGGGCTATGTGAGCAATCATATGAGTTCCCCATTCCTGCAGACATGCATCTGTAATTACTTTGATTCAGTCAGGATCTGTTAGAGTCTGTCTGCTCATAATCCTTGCTTGGACAAAAACCCTTGGAAGAGTAGCTGATTAGATCGGGATAGGTCTCTAAGAAAATCTTCTCATCGTGGTCCCAGACTGACAGGAAGAAAGCTTGCAGGTAACTTGATTCTGTTAAAGACTTTGTTGACCCTTGCTTTGTTCCTGTAGGTCCCCAGAAGGAAGCAAGAATATAACTATGAAATTGATAAGATAGTAGTAAAGGTGGATTTCTTTGAGGAGGGATTCCAATTAGATGAACATAAGTTTTCCTGGGGTCTAAAAAGAGGTCAAAGCTTAGGTACTAGATGTGTCTGAAGAAGATTTCAAAGTGGAGGAATCTGAAAAAGGCTGAGTGTATGGAGACAGACCTCAATGAGTTCTACTGATCATAGGACACCCCGTGCATAAGGGGAAGTTTGCCATCCTGAACCTGGCCAATATATAACTAAGTGGTTCAAGGGGACAACTCCAACACAGAATGAAAGCTCTCCCAACATCTTCAAGTACTAAACGTCTGGAACAACTACCTAGGTTCCCCTGATAGTAAATAACTTCAGTAAATAGCCTAATAACCAGAGGCTTCTGGATACCTTAGCAAGGGTGATTATTTGCCCCAGACAAGAGGAAACATGGAAAGTAGTTGGGCGGGTCAGGAGAAATATTGTTCCTTGCTGAGAGCTGAGAAAGTAGACTTGGCCTTACCTTTGTGTTTCTAGGCAATGGCAGATCTTGAAATGTAGCCACTGAACCTGTTGTTCTAGTAAGGACAGAAGGGCCACTACTCTGGGTGAATGTGGAACTCAAAAGATTACAGACCTGGAGTAGAAATGCTGCTCCTCTGAAGCTGAAGCTTCTTCAAGACTGACCCACTTTGTATCCAATGTTTATCTGAATAGATCAAAATAGACAAAGGTACGGTAAAAAAGAGGAGAGTGGTATCTGCCTTCTAGTCACATAGTTATATGTTTCTCCAGTGTAAGACTGAAGATTCTTATGAAAAAGCAGCATGAAACATTGATTATTTCATATACTACATCACAGATGACTCACACTTGTGAAGGGTCTCAAAACTTTATGTTTTTGATTCCTAGGTATTAGTTAGGTTTTTGTTTACGGTATTAACCGAAGCCAATCGGGTACTAAAGCATTAGGGCATGCATCAAGAGAGGACATAGAATAACTGTATTCTTTCTATAAGGCATGTTTCAGTTTTTTATCTAGAGAATTTTAGGGTGCCACAACACCCTCCATAAGACTTTCTGTTTTAAACAGGAGATAGAAGGATCTACTCTAGATATGGTGGAAATTTTTCTATCCCTGATCCCTTTCCACCTTTTACATCTTAAGACATACCTTTATAATGGACTCTTTCTTCTTGTGCATCTCCTATTTTTTAATCTATCCCAAGGAACTCAAGAATGAGAGAGTCAGTTTCCTCTCAAGTTTCCTCATTTCAAGGGGATTCCCCTTTACAGAAGCTGATCAGAGGGTTCTAAGGCCTTGGAAACCTTAACAATGTGTCAATCTAGGATGGGTCATTAGGCTTAAACTGTCTACTAACACCATCCAAATCAGTCCTCACCCACTAAGGTTGTGGTTCAGTAGTTTTTCTCCTTGGAGTAAGATTTTTTTCTGTCTCTTTTCATACTTCTTTTGACTTTGTCATTATTGTCTTTCTTGTTCTTATTAATGGGAAGAAACAGAGGAAGAAGATGGGGAATCCCTAGGTAGTTCAAAGGGATATGCTCCTGCCAAAATAGTCCATACCAGAATCCACCCCCTGAATAGGGCCCACTACTACAGAGAGAATGAGAATGAGCTGCTGTTGCATAAAACTTGTAGATATAATGAAGGGAACCTGTGCTGACCAAAGGTCAAAAAGAGAAAAAAAAGGTGTGTTTGGGGAGGGGAAAGTTCCTGACATGTTAAAAGCTTTTCATTTAAGCTTTTGTATTTTATTTGGTCTTTGTTATTTTTAATTATATGGGATCACCAAACACACTAAAGGAGACATTTTAAATTCAGAATTAATCCAAAGTTACATTTCCCCAGAGATACAGTAGTTGATACTGTTATTAAGCTTGTTCTGTTTTGTTTGGCACTGAATTACAAAATTCATTCAGGTTCAACAGAAACTCAGCAAAACATTTTCAAGGCCAGTTCAGATGACTCAATGCACAGAAACAGTGCATTTTCTGAGGAGTCAGAAAGCAAAGCTCTATAGGTCAAACGTTAGAGCTGCCTTCACCCACCACAATCTTCCCTAAGGGGAGAGTGGCTCTCCTACCACCACCTGCCAGCCACCAACACAAATCTGCATTGAAGTGCAGCTGCCCTGGGGTGCAGTTTTCCCATCCCTTTACCCCTGGGGTGAATCCAGCTGATATCCTCAAAGTGGCATATTGGATGAAATCTGACATAGTCAAATTCAGTACTGGTAAGGCAAAAATTGTGATACTTGACTCTTGCAGGGTTAAAAATTCTGTAAAAGAGACATTATGTTCTGCTAATAAAATAGTAATAATTAATAATACTTAGCATTTAAACAACACTTTCAATTTTCAAAGCATGCTATACACATTAGCCAATTATTCAAACATTAAATAAGCTGCTAAAAATAGAGGAGCTCCACCTGCAACTAGTGGAAGGTGAACAATTGTAACAAAGATTACAGTATAGCTGAGTAAAGTTCAGCATATCTTTATTTTGAGTTACAGTGAAAACTTCTTCCTCCACACTTAACCCCTTAGCACATCCACTGTGCTCTCTATTTATAAATTACCTGCTACCCAATTAACAAGTTATTAAATCTAACATCTGCATTGGCTTTAACTTCAGCCTCCTGCATTGTATCCATTAACACTTCCCATTGCAATAATGGGTAGTCACTGCAAAAAATAAAGCTTGTTGAGAGTATGGTGAGCCCTTTGTCTTGCGGAGAACAGATGAACTTTAATGGGGGCTGGATCACTTCAAGGTAATTTTCATCGCAGAATTGCAATTAATAGTTAATCTCATTTAGCTGCTGAATTAAGCATCTTGTTTCTCTGTAATGCAGCTAATTGTAAGTACATTTAAAATAATTTTCTGCTCTGGTTTTCCTTTATTTCTTGTTTTTATATTTTGCAAGATTTTAACAAACTGTTAAAATTCGCACAGGACATGTATACACTATACACTTTTACTGTGTTTGAATATGGTTGGGCACAACTGAGTTAGCTGAAGTGATGCTGACCAGGACTTCGCTGTCAGTGTGGACCAAAACAAACAGCAACATAACAGCTAATTATGATTAAGTACCCAGCAGTGATTGCTATAGGCAATGGAACAATGGCCTGGATAATCCGCCCCTTTAAGGAGTCCTACCCCAGCTATGCCCCTTGTGGATTCTGCCCTTTCAGGCTTCAGCCTTTCTCCTGCAAGGGAGAGACTGCTTGGGGTCTCTTATAATATTGATACCCCTCGAATTGTGTCACAAAAAGCTTAGGGTCAGATCCTCAACTGTTCTAGAACTCTGCTCAGTGCAGACAAGGAGTAGAGGGTGGGCAGAGATGGCTGTGCTCACCTTTGCATTATCCCAGTCTTCAAGGCTCCCTAGGGTGACTTCAGCCACTACATAATTGAGGGTATGTCTACGCTGGAGGTGGAAGGTGTAATTTCCAGCTCAAGCAGACATCCTCATGCTAGCTCTGATTGAGAAAGCACACTAAAAATAGAAGTGTAGGGACAGTGGCACATGTGACTGGGGCAAACTGCCCCAAGCACAAACCCGTCTAAAACTTCCTGCTGCTTGTGCCACTGAAGCTACATTGCTGTTTGTAGTGTGCTAACTCAATCCGAGCTAGTGCTGGTATGTCTACTGAGCTGGAGATGACACCTTCCAGTCCCAGTGTAGACATACCTTTAGAGTGGACATAAGACTGTTCTAAATGAAGCCAGTTTGTAAAAGCCGTCAGTAGGCTACTATGCAGGTTGGGGATCACCAGAGTGAACCCCAGCCAGTTCTCCCCAGTCATGCTCAGGCACCTTTGCATCCCCTTTGTGTTGACAGAGCATTGCAAAACAGACCACAGCACTGACACCCCTCTGAGTTCAACTTCTAGAGACAGAAAAAGTTGAAGATGGTCATATACTCTTTGTGAAAGTTAATTCCACGCTGGTGTTGAGCAATATCTATGGCTCAAACAAGTAGCATTCTGATTTCAATTACAAACTAACTGTAAAACTAATGGAGATGGAGAGTGGTCCCAAAGTGTTAGCTGGGGACTGCTGCATAATACTCAACCCTATTTTTAGATAAAACAGGTACAGTTACTCTGCAGGACTCGCCCTCCAAATTAAACTCTCTTTACAATTGAGGATTACATAACATTTGGAGATTAGTAAATTCTTTAAGGAAAGACTGCTCAGTCTTCTCATCCACACACTCCACATACTCTACATTTGATTATTTTCTAATCTCTTTATATTCTGATACATGTAACATTAGATGTGAGGACAAGAGTAATATCTGATCATGCTCCGGTATCCATTGCCTTGTTGCAATATGAGCCACCACAGAACACTAAGAGATGATAATTGAATGAATGAGTCACAATTTTTACTCTTCTTTAAAAAAAAAAAGAAATAACTCTCTATTTGAAAATCAATATTCCATCAGCTCCTTTACAGGTTGGTCTAAGGGAAGCATTAAAAACTGATCTGACAGGAAAAATTATTGCTTATGTTTCTTACAAAAATAATAATCTAAACTCAAAATTATCTGAAACATTAAGAACCATAGATTTGGAATACTTCTGTTTTTCTATCCCAACTAAACTATAGCAACTACTCAGTATAAGACATGCAGAGAGAAAACTCCACATAGCACAAGATGTATGGACTTTATTTAGACTTCAACAGTCCTATTGGAAGTCAAGAAAAATTTTTTAAAAATGGAAAACTTCTAGCAGATATTCTGCTGAATACCATAACTAACATTTGAGGGGGAAAACCCAAAGCTTTGTTTACCTCACAAATAGATATAAATATTCAATTTCAAGACTTCTATATGGTGCTCTGTACCTACAAACCATCCATTCCAAGGTCTGAATTCACTACCTTTTCCAACTCGATCAGAAGATCAAGTTGATTTCTTGGAGGCATTCAGGCAGAGTAGATTAGGGAGTCTATTAAAAGTATTAAAAAAAAGCCAGAGGGTTGGACAGATTTCTAATTGAAAGGTATCAGTCCAATCTTGACCTGGTCACTCCTTTACTACTGTATGTTTGACCAGGCAAAATCTAAGGGAGAGCTGCAATTCCTCTCCAAAATGTCCTTGTCAGTACTATATAGAAACTGAAGCAGCCCAGACCCCACCGCGCTGGTCAACCAGGAACCTGGATTCCACTTCTCAGGCTGGCCTTTAGCACACAGCTGAGCTGTGTGCTAATTGGGCCCCAGGTTGAGAACCGCTGATCTAGATAATGCTTAGTCCTGCCTGGAGTGCAGGGGATGGTACTAGAAGACCTCTTGAGGTCCCTTCCAGTTCTATGATTCTCTGTTTCACCCTAAGAGAAAGGGTAAGTCACACAGTGCCATCAGATGGGCCAGAAGAAATAGAAATATAGAGCAGAATGTCATTAGCATACTGATGAAAATGCAGCCCACGCTTCGTCACTAATCCCCCAAATGAATGTTAAACAGTAATAGTGACTGAACGGGACTCTTTGAAAAGCCAGAAGAGGGAGCCCTGAGGACATGTGACTTATTGCTCAATATTTCCCACAGCAAAAAAAAAAAAAAAAAAAGAATGAAATGAAATGAACTAAGTCATTTTGATGATTCTATCTTCTCCAGCTAGTGACCACTAGAATGTCAACAGTATTTCATGGACAGCAATATTGAATCCAGTTGTTAGATCTAAGAGAATCAATATGGACATATAATTTTGACCATCAAAAGGAAGAAATCATGAACTAACAATATAAGCACATTTTCTATAACATACCCAAACCTGAAAACCAAAGTGCCTGGGAACAGAGAGAGCAGAGAACTCCAAATATTGTCACTGTTGCTCTACAACTTTCTTGACAATCTTCCCTCAGAAATGGAGATTTTGAGACAGGGCAACAGATAACTAGATTGTCAGTGTCAAAAAGTGATTTCTTAAATCATCTCCTTGCCAAATCCAAACGAGAAACCACAAACGTTAAATTCTTAAAATCATGTATTTGTTTATTTAAATTGTGTTAACACTGAGCTAGGCACTGTGGAAACAAACACTTAGTTCTTCCATACCCTCACTTGCTTTGAGCACAGGCCTCAGAAACTGCTCTGTCCAATATCTGGGATCCAGTCGTACTTTACATACCAACCTAAAAGTGCTATTGTATACAAGGTGAGACCCTGCTTTGTAAGCAGTGTTCCTTATAATTCTGCGTTTTATTGATTTCTACAGCTTGTCTTTGAAAATAATCTCCAAATGAAAGAACATCATAATATTGTTATACACAGATATTTGTAGAACTGCTATTTAAAAATAATCCCATTTATCAAAGTGATAGCTAAGAGATATTTTTCTCAATTTACCCTTAGTGGCTCACTTCTAGAATTATTAATAATAATATTGAATTTAAGCGGCTTAATGGGGAGTTGTAACACAGAAGGGACATGAAAACTCTTCTGATTGCTTTCTTAATAGTCGTTTTAAGAAATATATACTAAGAAAAGGAATTAATGTTATACACTGTACAATGTCTGCTATATCATAAATAATGTGGCCTCTGCTTTATTAACTGTTAGTAAACTCCTCCTCCCATATAAAGACTAACATTACCTGTATTCCAAGAAACAAATAATTGTACAGAACAACATTTCCTTAAATATCTTTTTAAAACCTAGGCAATTACATTAGGCTTCTTAAAACATCACCTGTCTGAGCTAAGTATAAATTAGTTGCATACTGTCTATATCCCATGATCTCTAGAATTTGACAACCTTATTAAAATGCTGTTTTTAATTGCTGGGCACCAATATATTTATTCCTCTTCCTAAAGATCAATATCACTTCCACTGGGGACATAAAACACTCCAGATGAGTCAATGAAATATATACCTTGATTATAAGAAAATATACATTTAACAAAAATCAGTTTTTGTAAAGAAGACATTGCAACACAATGTCATATTTATAGTAAAAGGCCAGATATCAGGCTTCACTCTGTTTAAAAAAAAAATCACACCACAGATAGTCAATTCAAAATGGCTTTAAATTCCCCATTCTTTCTTTTGCTTTACATTAGCAACAAACAGAGGCTGCAATACGAATTTGAAATGTGAAAATGGTTACACTGCTCAGATTTCTAAGGTATATAATGAAATGTTTTGTCAGCTTACCTGATGAAAAGAGAACAACAAATCACAGCAAAGCCCAGCATCCAAAAATGATATGATAATATAATATGCCTCCTCCTAAAATTATCCAGATTTCTGCCCACAAAGGTTTGCAAATTAATTACAATTTCTGCATTCTCAGTGGAAAAGAAAACACAGAGACCTTTCCAGAATCCTCTTTGCTTCTGCCTCCGCTTCCTGTTCTCAGTCTCTCTCTATGGTACCCAACATATATTAGAAAACAGCTTATTAGGAGGGGCGGTAGGGGGAGAGAAAAGAAAAAGGTGGGGAGTGGGGGAGACAAGCACCTAACATGGCAGCTCCACCTACTGGCAAAGAGCGTGAATAAATGTAAAGCATCAATTTGTGAAGCTCTTTCTTCCAACCCACACTTGACTCGACTCCTACATAACTATGCTCCTCCATGCAAGAAATAAACAAACAAAGCAACAAGATAGATGATTGAATACAAGGACAATACTGCCTAATCATGTTTTTAAAAAATTAATTAAAGTTTAATTTTATTTGAAATAAATGCAATTATATAATTTCTTTTCTGAAAGTACTTCATTATAAAAGTTATTGCTTCCATAAATGATAAAAATACAGCAATGAGAAAAATGTAAATAAGATATTCAAACAGATGTGTGTCACCCTTCTTGTTTTCATATTGTCCTTCTATTTCAGTTGCCTATCCTTTATTTTATGTATCATTTTTATTCTATTTATATATGTATTGTTATTACTAATATTATATACAAGCACAGACACAGAATGATGTGCAAGAGAGTGATTGTTCTCTGTCCTAAGTTAGAGGAGCCTCAAGGAAGCTGTAACTTACACCCAACTATCTATTCTTCCCATGGGCCATACAGGTTGCTTGAGAATTACCAGGGCACAGAGATGCCTGAGCCACATCCCCTTTCTGCTGGTCACATTCCTTAAGCTGGAAGCTAGTAATGATGAGGTAGGAGCTGCGATGACATCTATAATTCACGCAGAAATTCCCTCATCCTGGAGGTATCCTCTAGCAAGTCAAGCTAGCATTACAACTGCATCACACCACCAGAACAGCACAAAGCAGCAGTTGCAGAGGCAAGGAACTGGTCCATAATGTTGTATCCATTATCTATAAGCTACCTATACCATCCATATAGACCCCAGTTTAGCATCGCCCTTTAAAATGTCTGTAACTTTACGTATATGAGTAATCCTATTGATTTCTATTAGACTATGAACATATTCAAAGGGTGTAAGTGCTTACAGGCTTTCTTGAATCAGGGTCATAAAGGCAGACAAATAAATATTTATTTCTGACAGTGATCCCAAAATAAAGAGGAGGATGCCCACATAACTTTTATATCTAAAGCCTAGAGTTGTGTAGTTTCACAATTAATACTGATTGCCATCTTTCTTGGTATTTGCTTTGCTGTATCAAAAGGCCTGATGCAACAAAGAAATACATGCAGGCAGATCAACTCACCCATGTGGATATCTGTTGACTTCACAGGGCTCTGCACTGGCACAAGGGTTTGCCTGCATGCATCTTGCTGCATAGGTGCTAAGGAAGCAATTCCTGATGTCCTTATCTAAGCAAGTCTCTCATTAATTCCAGTGTGACTCCTAGGGTCTGAGTATGCACTGCACAACTGAGTCCAAAGAAAAATTGAATTGCTTCTAAATTATATTTTTAACATACAATTTTCCCAATTTCTGTAGAAATTAACAAAGGATATATTGAAAAAAAAACATTCTTGGTCCCTGTGGGTTCTTGTAATTTGTTTTGTAGGATTCTGTTTGCTCAGCAAACCACATGACTATGTAAAAAGCAACAAAGAGTCCTGTGGCACCTTATAGACTAACAGATGTATTGGAGCATAAGCTTATCTGTTAGTCTGTAAGGTGCCACAGGACTTTTTGTTGCTTTTTACAGATCCAGACTAACACAGCTACCCCTCTGATACTTGACACATGACTATGGTTTTTAAAACTTGCAGGAACCATTGTTTTGTGGTGATACTGTGGTTCAGAGGCAAGCTGATCAGTCCCCAGATAGGACTTGCATTCGTTTATATGCTGTATTCCTTTTATTGATTTATTTTAAAAGAAATAAAAGCTATCTGGGGCTGGTCTTTAAAAGACTTTTTTTTAGAAAGGCTCTGAGTCCCAGTATAAAGTACTATCCTTGAGTAACATCATAGCTATAAAATATAGCTCTTTTATTCACTAGATGATAGTGGGGATTTTTGCAATATTTGTTAAATATATACCACCTGAAAAACATTTTCAAGGTCCAGGAAAGCTAAATCAGAAAATAAATCATTTCAGCCATATAAAGATAAGGGACCCAATCCTTGATTAGGGTGAGGAACTCACAGTGCAATTCAAGGCAGGGAGGGTGTATATGCAAAGGTAACTGTAAGCCATTTGGTACACCCTCAGTTCTGGATTGACTAGGTTATACATGCTGCTCTAACTTAGGCTGCATGCCACTGGCCCCCAGGGACTGATACTGTTACAGCACTTGGGTATTGTGAAGGCACAGGGAATCCCTGCTTCTCCTTCCTTCTGTTTATGTCCTTTATACTGACCGTCAGATGCAAGGTGATATAAGAGTTGTTCAATTGTCTGTATATCATGGATCCCTCTGTGCTGAGGTGATCCTCTCATGAATGGATATGCTGACTTTAGAGAGGCACAAAGTTGCTCCAAAGAATATAAGGAAGAATCTGGTACATTATCTCTATAAAACCCATCATAGCCATGTTAGAAAAGGTTTAGCTAAGTAAATAGTCACGTTAAGCCACAGAATTGATATTGCCTGCCCTTGTTATATGGGATCTCTCATTTAAATCCTCAAAATGCTGAATTATTATTACTTAAGAATTGCCCAAGGATCAAGGCTGTTTAGAAAGAATAGGACAGAAGGTTGAGAGAAAATAAATCAAGGTCTAATGGCAAGATTTCTTCAGACTGTCTGAGGAAACCATGTCTGCAGCCTTTCGTAAGAATGTGCTGTGGGTGTTGCTGAAGAAGCTTTCCTTTTTTCCCTGTCTGTGAATTAATTAATTAATTTAAAAATTGATATCAAACATTAAAATATTATATTATGTACCAGATACAGTAGTGAATAATAGGGAACATGATGCAATCTAATATTATGATCAAATGAAGTTATATATATAAAAGGGAAGTCAACTTTAAGTAATGCAGCTTTTGGCAAAATATTGTAAACTTTAATGGGTTTACCTCATGGGCAATCCTGTTACGGAAAGAAAGGGGTTGCATTCATATTAATTTCCTTTAGTTTAGTGACATAGTGAAAAAGTAAGGCTAATTTTTGCAATTAAGCATGCTTATGCTATCAAATTAGTGAAATGCACCTGGCTGAAAGAGGCAGTAAATAAGAGGAACTGAAACCAAATAATGTGTTTATAAAAACACTTGATCACAGAGTGGAATACTCAGAAAGTAACTATTTGATTAATATTGCATGCACACAGCTCAGTCAGACATACCAATTGACCTGCCATTGTTTTTAAAACAGGGAGAACAGAAATAGAAGATTTGTACAGCTGTTCTGACCTGCTGGAGAACGACAGTTCCTGATGTGACTATGTATTTTTAACAGTCCATTATACAAGTTTAAAGAGCATCAGAATATATGGGAGGACTTCATAACTATAAACTGGACATTTTAGCAGCTAGCAGAGTGTTGATGGAGAAACTGCAACTTGAGCAGGCATAACTGTGAAGTTGGCCAAGGAATGCACCATAGTAGCCCATGCAGTGGTAAGATGCTGACTGGAGCAAACCAGCTGGTTTTCAAGGTATGTCCCAATGGAAGTATGGGTCACCATCTGAGTGGTCCATGCCAACACCTCCAAGAAGTGGAACCAAGCTGGACTAATCAGCAGAAATGGAATAAAACAGCCTGTCTCCTTCAGCATAAGCCAAAAACATCTGGAAGAAAGAAGACAGGTCCTGGGCTGCCACCTACAGCAGTTCCTATTTCAGGTAGACACCTTTATCTGTCTCTTTTTATTTTCCAGCAACTTGACTTGATCACTAGCGCACCTTGAAAAGACTATAGATGTGTCCATCCTTTGCTCCATTTGTGTTTTCAGTGTCAGCTCCTGCTGTGAACAATATCTGAACTGAAAGCTGATGGCTAAGCAAAGATCTGGTGATAAGTAACACATTTGGGTGACAATCCACATCTGTCAGTTGACAACTTTCTGAAACTGGGTATCTACATTAGTAAGGCAGTGTACATGCTTGTGAATTGCTGTAAAGATTGTCACAAAGTTACAGTGTGTGCCCTTGTTTTGTAACTGCACTCAGTCTATACAGTCTGTCAAAAATGTACAAGTTTATGTTAGATAGTTAGGAGTGCTAGTCAGATCCTGGGGCTAATATAATTTGTGGGATTTTTGTTTTCTTCCTCTGTTACATTAACACCACCAGAATTGATAAATCTAAACATAGTCACCTTCCCAAGATAGAGACTAAGTATTATTTTCTGTTCTGATTGTGACTTGATTCTGAAAACCTGAATGGCTATATCGACCAGGTTTTGAGTTCGTTAGCCAAATCATAGTCTAATACTATTTTTGTCTTCTTATAGTCGATACGAATAGACTTTAAGGCCAGAAGGGACCATGATCATTTAGGCTGATCTCCTGCATGTTGCAGGCCACAGAACCTCACTCACTCTTTCCTGTAGTAGGCTCATAACCTCTCTCTCTGTATTACTGAAATCCTCAAATCATGGTTTAAAGACTTCAAGTTATGGAAATCCACTGTTCACTCTAGTTCAAACCAGCAAGTGACCTGGTCCCCAAGCTGCAGAAGAAAGTGAAAATCCCCAGGGTCTCTACCGATCTGACCGTGGGGAAAAAATCCTTCCCAATCCCAAATATGGCAATCAGTTAAACCCTGAGCATGTGGGCAAGACTCGCCAGCCAGACACCTGGGAAGTAACTCAGAGCCCTTCCCCTCTAGTGTCCCATCTCCAGCCATTTTGTAAAACCCTGTTGTATTTTATCCCAATTACTGTTTATCTCTATGTCCTTATCTACTCTTTCTTTCCAGATTTTCATACAGTTGATGTCAAACTAATGGGTCTGTAGTTACCCAAATCACTTTTTTTTCTTAAATACAGATAAAATATTTGCTATTCCCCAGTAATAAGGCGCAACCCCCGAGTTTACAGATTCATTAAAAATCCTTCTGGGCTTGCAATTTCATGTCCCAGTTCCTTTAATATTCTTGGATGGAGATTATCTGGGCCCTCAAATTTGGTTCCATTAAGCTAGTTGAGTTTGGCTTTCACCCTGAATGTGGTACTTGCTACTTCCATATCCTTGTTCCCATTAGCCATCCTGCCACTACCCCCAAGCTCCTCATTACGCTTATTAGAAACTGAGGCCTGGTCTACACTAGGCGTTTAAATCGGTTTTAGGAGCATAAAACCGATTTAACGCCAAAACCGTCCACACTAGGAGGCACCTTATATCGATTTTAATGGCTCTTTAAACCGGTTTCTGTACTCCTCCCTAACGAGAGGAGTAACGCTAGTATCGGTATTAACATATCGGATTAGGGTTAGTGTGGACGCTGATCGACGGTATTGGCCTCCGGGAGCTATCCCACAGTGCACCAGTGACCGCTCTGGACCGCAATCTGAACTCGGATGCAGTGGTCAGGTAAACAGGAAAAGCCCCGCGAACTTTTGAATATTTCCTGTTTGCCCAGCGTGGAGCTCCGATCAGCACGGGTGGCGATGCAGTCCGAAATCAAAATAAAAAAAAGAGCTCCCGCATGGACCATGCGGATGTGATCGCTGTAAGGGCAGGCAAATCCGTTCTATCCGTTCTATCAGCGCTCCGTTACAGAAGATGAAATTCAGAATCCTTTTTTAAAAATCTCCAGACAGACGCCAGAGCAGGGACTCAGCGCACTGCAGCGTGACAAGCGTAACGGAAAGCCAAAGAATCAAATGGATGCGCATGGACTGGAGGACTGAAGCTATCCCACAGTTCCTGCAGCCTCCTAAAATTATTTGCATTCTTGGCTGAGCTCCAAATGCTTCTAGGGTCAAACACAGTGTCTGCGGGTCAGGGCATAGCTCGGCAATCTACTCACCCACCCCCACCCACCCCCAGAAGCGAAAGGTAAAACAATCCTCTGACTCTTTTACATGTCACCCTATCTTTACTGAATGCTGCAGATAGACGCGATAGTGCAGCACTCAACACCAACATCCTTGCTCCCCCCCGTCATGGGCGGCTGATGGTACAATACGATGGAAATCCATCCTCATCATCAGCATAAGCTGATCGTGCAAAAAGATGGAAATCCATCCTCATCATCAGCCTCAGCTGATGGTACAAAAGGACTGGTAACCGTCCTCGTCATCAGCCTATTGGCCCTAATTTTTTCTGGTGGATGGATGGTGCAATATGGCTGGTAACCATCCTCATCATAGCAACAGGGGGCTGAGCTCCATCAGCCCCCACCCTTCATGTGTAAAGAAAAGATTCAGTTGCCCCTGGACTAGCAGTGGGATGCTGGGCTTCTCTCCTACACACTGCTTAATGTCCTGTCTGGACTATCATAGCAGCTGGAGGCTGCCTTCCACTCATTTCTCACTAACAAGTCAGTGTGTCTTATTCCTGCATTCTTTATTAATTCATCACACAAGTGGGGGGACAATGCTACGGTAGCCAAGAAAGGCTGGGGGAAGAACGGAATCAACAGGTGGGGTTGTTACAGGAGCACCCCCTGTGAATAGCATACAGATAATAATTTCTGCGGGCTCTGACACAGAGCAGGTGGTTCTCTAGCACACTTGCCTATATTAGGCAGCACTGATTCTATTTTTTTATACCAAAAAGGAGGGATTGACTCAGGGAGTCATTCCCAATTTTTGCTTTTGCGCCCCTGGCTGATCGGCCAGGGGCACTTATGACAGCAGCCAATGGTACAAAACGATGGAAGGTACAATATGGCTAGTAACCACTCTTGGCTTTTGCGCCCTGGCTGATTGACCAGGGGCACTAGCAGCAAATGGTACAAAAGGACTGGTAGCCATGATCATCCTCAGTTCCAATTTATGGAAGGGTTTGGATGGTGCAATATGGCTAGTAACCATCTCTGCTGTCATGCAAAAGCAAAAGCATGCTTCTGTGTAGCGCTGCTGAATCGCCTCTGTGAGCGGCATCTAGTACACATACGGTGAGAGTCACAAACGGCAAAAAAAGCTCCATGATTGCCATGCTATGGCATCTGCCAGGGCAATCCAGGGGAAAAAGGCACGAAATGCTTGTCTGCCGTTGCTTTCCCAGACGAAGGAGTGACTGACGACATTTACCCAGAACCACCCGCGACAATGATTTTTGCCCCATCAGGCACTGGGATCTCAACCCGGAAGTTCCAAGGGGCGGGGGAGGCTGCGGGAACTATGGGATAGCTAGGGAATAGCTACCCACAGTGCAACGCTCCAGAAATCGACGCTAGCCTCGGACCATGGACGCACACCACCGATTTAATGTGTTTAGTGTGGCCGCGCGCACTCGATTTTATAAAATCTGTTTTACAAAACCGGTTTATGCAAATTCGGAATAGTCCCGTAGTGTAGACGTACCCTGAGGCAAAATATTTGTTTGGGTGTTGGGCCATTCCTAGATTATCTTTAACCGCCACCCCATCTTCAGTGCTTAGTGGTCCAACTTCTTCTTTCCTTGTTTTCTTTTTATTTCTATGGCTATAGAACCTTTTACAATTCATTTTAATTTCCCTTGCAAGGTCCAACTCTGCTTGGCGTTTGGCAGTTCTCACTTTTTTCCTGACACTTTCTGACCTCCAAGAGATAGCTTGCATTACTGATCCATCCTTCTTCTATTCTTTGTGGGCTTTTTGCTTTCTCTTAATAACCCATTTAAGATGCATGTACATCCAGTTTGCTGTGCAACCCTTCCCTGTGATTTTTTTCCCTTGCTTGGGATGCAAGCTTCAGATACTTTAAGTCAAAGTTGCAGAAACTAATTCCAAACATCCTCCACATTCAGAGCATTGAGTTCTTCAGTCCAGTCCACTTCCCTAACTAATTCCCTTAATTTTTTGAGAATCTTGTTTTTTTATTCTTAGCCCAGTCATTAAGGTTGGTAAAACCACAGTGTTGTGAAGGCAACACACTCAGTGAAGTAACCCCTTTGACATATTAAGAAAGGTCAATGACTGTCTTGAAAAAGAAATTCAACCACTCTTCCTCAGTCAGAAAATTGGAGGCTGGGCATGCAGAACCTTCAAGTTCTGGGGAGAAGGTAAATCAGAAATTTAGCAGACTGCTAAGGGCTATAACATGATTGCAACGGACCTGTTGGGGGTAAAAAAAAGGCAATAAAATATATCCTCTTCTCATACCATTCTGTAATAGTAATCCAAACATCAGTAAATATTACAATAATTTAAAAGTGTAAGGATTTAATAGGAACCTCAAACCCCAGCCTGCTAATATAACTTAATTGGTCACTGAACATGGTGTCTGAAAAGTTACATCCTTCAAGGCATATACTGTATAAATATCACAATATTGTTGTGTATTTAGGCTAGCAGTACTCTTTACTTTTACTAATGGTCAACTTTTAAAATAATCCAAAATTATTTCAGCAATTGTGTTATTAAATACCAGCTATAACCTTACTGTCTTTATATAGAAATGCTATCGAGAGATGAGTGGCCTAATTCTGATATCAGTCACAGTGTAATTCTATGGACTAAAGTGGGGTTACCCTGGGTTTTCACTAGGAAAGAGTAAGAATCAGGCTCAGACTTTAATTAAACTAAAAACAGCATGCTTAAGTGCTGAACTCTAGATTCAGACTGTACACTTATTCAGGTAGCCTAGAATAACAGCAATAAAACTATAGAAATTTGAACTGTATGTTCTAATTGCCTCATTCTCCCTCAGAATACTGTGGATGCCTAGTGATATTTCCCTATGTTCATTTAGTTATCAGAAAGGCGGCAAGTAGAAAACTTAAATAAGAGCCACCCATAAGCCCTAAGTCATGTCAGCCTAGTCTTCAGCTTTTACTTTAATTGGCCTATTCTGTGCACCCAGTAATACTGATCCTTTTTACGATCCAATCGTTCCCATGTTAACCACATTACATGATAATTTAATGAGACTTTGTAGTAGGAGAAATCTGTCTCTTCTTTGTCCTATTTCACAAAATAAAATGTAAATGTATCAGATTCCTTTGAACCCCTTCTGGAACCATAAGCTAAAGTAATCATTATCCATCACGACATCTGAGAATGCTGAGTTATTCAAAACAATCACTGCTTATAGTGGAGATACAAAATTCACTATATATATGTAAATAGTTTGAATAAATAAAATGTTAGAAATTGTTATACCAGGTCAGACCAATGGTCTGTCTAGTCCAGTATTCTATTTCTAGCAGTCTTGTGATGGGGCAGCTGCCACTCACTGGCATAAAAGGAGTTAAAAGCATCCCTAGGGAGGCTGCTCTGGAGGCAGCCAATCAGAAAAGGGCTGAAAGGAGCAGCCAATCAGGGCCAAGCAGGCCCATATAAAAAGGGAGCTGCAGGGCAAAAGAAGACAGCTCTCTGCTGGGAGCCCAGGGAAGAAAGGCTGTGTCTCTGGAGGGCTGAGAGAACTGCCAGCACCCTGGACAGACTAGTGCTATGAGCGGGAATCAGGGGAGTGAGGCCTGGTCTACACTAGGCGTTTAAATCGGTTTTAGGAGCATAAAACTGATTTAACGCCAAAACCGTCCACACTAGGAGGCACCTTATATCGATTTTAATGGCTCTTTAAACCGGTTTCTGTACTCCTCCCTAACGAGAGGAGTAACGCTAGTATCGGTATTAACATATCGGATTAGGGTTAGTGTGGACGCTGATCGACGGTATTGGCCTCCGGGAGCTATCCCACAGTGCACCAGTGACCGCTCTGGACCGCAATCTGAACTCGGATGCAGTGGTCAGGTAAACAGGAAAAGCCCCGCGAACTTTTGAATATTTCCTGTTTGCCCAGCGTGGAGCTCCGATCAGCACGGGTGGCGATGCAGTCCGAAATCAAAATAAAAAAAAGAGCTCCCGCATGGACCATGCGGATGTGATCGCTGTAAGGGCAGGCAAATCCGTTCTATCCGTTCTATCAGCGCTCCGTTACAGAAGATGAAATTCAGAATCCTTTTTTAAAAATCTCCAGACAGACGCCAGAGCAGGGACTCAGCGCACTGCAGCGTGACAAGCGTAACGGAAAGCCAAAGAATCAAATGGATGCGCATGGACTGGAGGACTGAAGCTATCTCACAGTTCCTGCAGCCTCCTAAAATTATTTGCATTCTTGGCTGAGCTCCAAATGCTTCTAGGGTCAAACACAGTGTCTGCGGGTCAGGGCATAGCTCGGCAATCTACTCACCCACCCCCCACCCACCCCCAGAAGCGAAAGGTAAAACAATCCTCTGACTCTTTTACATGTCACCCTATCTTTACTGAATGCTGCAGATAGACGCGATAGTGCAGCACTCAACACCAACATCCTTGCTCCCCCCCGTCATGGGCGGCTGATGGTACAATACGATGGAAATCCATCCTCATCATCAGCATAAGCTGATCGTGCAAAAAGATGGAAATCCATCCTCATCATCAGCCTCAGCTGATGGTACAAAAGGACTGGTAACCGTCCTCGTCATCAGCCTATTGGCCCTAATTTTTTCTGGTGGATGGATGGTGCAATATGGCTGGTAACCATCCTCATCATAGCAACAGGGGGCTGAGCTCCATCAGCCCCCACCCTTCATGTGTAAAGAAAAGATTCAGTTGCCCCTGGACTAGCAGTGGGATGCTGGGCTTCTCTCCTACACACTGCTTAATGTCCTGTCTGGACTATCATAGCAGCTGGAGGCTGCCTTCCACTCATTTCTCACTAACAAGTCAGTGTGTCTTATTCCTGCATTCTTTATTAATTCATCACACAAGTGGGGGGACAATGCTACGGTAGCCAAGAAAGGCTGGGGGAAGAACGGAATCAACAGGTGGGGTTGTTACAGGAGCACCCCCTGTGAATAGCATACAGATAATAATTTCTGCGGGCTCTGACACAGAGCAGGTGGTTCTCTAGCACACTTGCCTATATTAGGCAGCACTGATTCTATTTTTTTATACCAAAAAGGAGGGATTGACTCAGGGAGTCATTCCCAATTTTTGCTTTTGCGCCCCTGGCTGATCGGCCAGGGGCACTTATGACAGCAGCCAATGGTACAAAACGATGGAAGGTACAATATGGCTAGTAACCACTCTTGGCTTTTGCGCCCCTGGCTGATTGACCAGGGGCACTAGCAGCAAATGGTACAAAAGGACTGGTAGCCATGATCATCCTCAGTTCCAATTTATGGAAGGGTTTGGATGGTGCAATATGGCTAGTAACCATCTCTGCTGTCATGCAAAAGCAAAAGCATGCTTCTGTGTAGCGCTGCTGAATCGCCTCTGTGAGCGGCATCTAGTACACATACGGTGAGAGTCACAAACGGCAAAAAAAGCTCCATGATTGCCATGCTATGGCATCTGCCAGGGCAATCCAGGGGAAAAAGGCGCGAAATGCTTGTCTGCCGTTGCTTTCCCAGACGAAGGAGTGACTGACGACATTTACCCAGAACCACCCGCGACAATGATTTTTGCCCCATCAGGCACTGGGATCTCAACCCGGAAGTTCCAAGGGGCGGGGGAGGCTGCGGGAACTATGGGATAGCTAGGGAATAGCTACCCACAGTGCAACGCTCCAGAAATCGACGCTAGCCTCGGACCATGGACGCACACCACCGATTTAATGTGTTTAGTGTGGCCGCGCGCACTCGATTTTATAAAATCTGTTTTACAAAACCGGTTTATGCAAATTCGGAATAGTCCCGTAGTGTAGACGTACCCTGAGAGACAGCTCCTGGCCGGCTCCTGAGATTTGAAGGCTGAGGCCCTGAGGCAAGGGCAAAGAGGATGCTGGGGCCATGAGGAAATGGCCAGACAATTTGTTGCAGTAGCCACTAAGGGAAGTGGCTGAACAGCGGACTGTAGGGGAGCACAGTGTGTGGCATGGCTGGAGGGCTGTCACTGAAGAGGATGCATTGGTCCTTTGAGATGTGGGTCCTAGACCCAGGCACCACCTGAAAAGGGCGCATTAACATGCAGAGCTAATTCCCAGAACAGCCAGCGGGAGGTGCCAGAGTGCACCCCATTATAAGTGACCAGTATCAGATGCTTCAGTACTGGAAGAAATGCAGTGATAGACAATTATGGAATAACCTGTCCACAGAAGAAGGTTCTTTCTAATCCCTTTCAGTTAATGGTTAGCTTATGGCCTGAAGCATAAGATTTATATCCCTTTTAATTTTTTTCCTGCTTAATCCAACTAGATATTCTCATTATCCAACATGAAGTCTATTTAGGAATACCATAATAGCGTTTCAAAAGGTGACAAATTTAAAATTGATCAAAGGAAACACTTTTTTGTGCAACCTATAATTTACTTGTAGAACTCATTGCTAGATCTCACTAAGGCCAAGAGTTTATAATAGGAGTCCAAAAATGGATTAGACATTTTATCTGGTTAATAAGGAAAACTGGGAGGAGGGATGGTCTTATGGTTCAGGCACTGGACCATGACTCAGAAAAGCTGAGTTCAATTCATTGCTCTCCTACAGACTTCTTGTGTGACTTAGGGCAAATCATGTGCTTCCATTCTTCATGTGTGAAATGGGAATGATAATACTTTCAGGGTATACTGTGAGGGTACATTAATTAGTGTTAGTGACTGGTACTGTGGAGATGGGAGTCATAGATGTATCATTGTTCTTTATATTTTCATAGCATGCACCCTACTGTGCTAGGCACTGTAGAAATGTTGAATAGAAGACAGTCCATGTCCCAAAGAATTTACCATCTAAAAGACAAGACAGACAAATAGACACAAACAACAAGCAAACCATTTGCAACATACTATATCATTTAAGACAGATAAAGATTTTAAGAAATGAACAAATGAAGCAAACAATGCAATAGCAACAATTGCAGTAGTGCTCTCAGAGTTAGTCAGAATCTAATCATCCTCTCCTAGGACACTTATAAATAAATAGGTTCCATTCATATGCTTCCATTCCATTTATTACCACTGAATCATGCAGTTTAATTGATCAGATTAACAGTAATCATCACTTGGATGGAGATGTTTTCTTAAGCAGACCTCAAGTTACAATTTATTTGTAAAGTATCTTAAAGTTGGGATGGCTAAAAAAAGAACTGCTCTGCTTACTCAAGCATGCTTGCAGAGGTCGTTTCTATTAGCCATGCTGCGAGATGCATAGAAATTTCTAACAGTTATCTTAATAGAAAATAGTATCTTTACCATTAAATCTTGCATAAGTGCTTGTCCAAAAGAGACGGAATGAATAGTCAAACACTACTAATCACCTCTTGTCTCATAAAAGAAAAATGACCTTTCCCTGGCTTGCCTTTAGCCATGAATAATATGGATATAGAAAATGTTAATTGTCTTGAGTAGCTTTTTCATGAGAAACATTAATGCATACTTAATGGTCCTGCATTGTAGGAAGGAAAGGTATAGAAGCAGATGAGTAGCTAGAAGTGTTAAAACCCCAGAACACAAAGATGCATCTTTAAAATAGCATCTTAAAAATAAAGGGCATTTTTAGCTCTGGCACTGAAATACATGTGTGATATATGGGCTTGATTGTCTAGCCCACCTTGATCTGTAAGGACAGAATCAAACTATTTGTACAGTGCATATGAGACGAGACTGGCACTAGTATGTACTGTTGATTCATCACGGAAGTCTAAGTAGAAGCAAATACAATCCACTGTTGCTGGGCAAGGTAGGAGTTTCCATTCTGAAGAGGGAAGCAACAAGGGGATTTTTCAGCAAATTGACACCATCTTTTTTTGCTTCTGTATTCACTGCATCAGCATGACAAGGAAACTAAAAGTGACATCAACAATTCAAGCACTGGATAGCCAAGAATGGAGTGACTGACTTTTGTATTTTGAAAATACCATGTATCTGATTAGAAAATATTCCACGCAGTAGCTTTTCTTTAATCAACACAGGTTTTTTTCCTCCCATTTTGTCTTAAGGTTGAAGTGAAATACTGGCCACTCTGTTGTAAACTTGGACATAGGCTAATACACTCCGGAAACAACTATTTTTGGTACCAGGGAAGTGTAATTTTTTTTTAAAAAGTTGTGATAGCTGACCTGTAACAGAGACCACCAGCATAATTTCCACAGCTGGTGTGGGATATAGGGACTTTGCCATGAGCATCCATTTGGCATGCTACCCTTCTGGCTTTGCTCCCTGCATGGAGATGAGGGAGGGTAGATTGCCAGATCTTCCCCAATCCTGCTTACCTCTTTCCTGCCAGAGGGAGTGGGGTGGGGGTGAACCCCATCTGGCCTAGGCTGCATATTGCTTAAGAGAACCAGTCTCTTAAATCCTTTCCTGGCTCCTTTCCTGCCCAGGAAAGACAGCTGAGGTGACCCCAACCCAGACAGGACTGTCAGGGCACTGTGTAGCCTGCAGAGCCAGATAAGCTCCCCAGTGAGACACTCAGTAAGAGGAGGGAGCAGAAAACGGAGACCTTTCCTTTTGCCTCTGGCTTTTCTCAGCCTCCCACCCCCCTCTTTAGACCAGAGAGCAGCAGCCACCACAGATGCCTCAGAAGGGGAAGAGGAGCTTGGGATAATCTCCCCCAAAATCAAGCTCCGCTCTGGGATGCAGCTGGGAATCAGACACATTGTTGAACTGAATTGTTAGTCAAAATATTTTAAATAAAATCTGGCATTTCCCTCAGAAAAGCTCTGCAACAGGCAGATCCACTTGAGCCACCAGCCACTGTGGAGGGAAAAAAATTGGTGGGAACTTTGAGAGCATTCCCCTGCTGCCAGTGACTGACTGGTCTGGTTCCGCCTCCACACTGCAGACAGGCTGGAGTACCATTGCAGCAGATCTGTGAACCTTATTGCATGAAGAAAGGAGATTTTCAGGTGAGTATAGATACATTTTCCTTTGGTAAATTGTACCAATGGTTAACTACCTCGCTGTTAATTTTCACTATTTCCAGTTTGAATTTGTCTAGCTTCAACTATTTAAGATTCATTTATCTGTTTGGAAAACAGAGCAAGGAGAATGCCTTTGGGAAGATAGAGCTGCACATGCAGAATCATAGGACTAGGGCAGATCCCAAACTAGGGAATTTTTGGTTTACTCTTGTGTTAATATGTTAGCTGTGTTAGTTAGTTATAAACACCATGTCTTCAGGAGAAGACCTTGCTAAGTGGAACCATGGTTTTGTTTTGGGGTTTTTTTTCTTATGAGTATTCCATTAAGTTACACTCCTCTTTCATCAGCTGATGTTTTGTCTCTGCTCAATTCATATGGACACCCTCCCATAAATCCCAGTATATTGCGTTCGGTAACATTTACATTCTTTTCTCTTTCTTAAAGATACCACATTTTACATTTGCAAAAAGCACATTCACTGGCTTGCTGCTAATAGCTCCATCCTGTCCATGAGCTGGGCACATTGATTTTTTGGTTGTTGTTGCCCACGACAGCTGTCAGCTCAGGATTGAAGAGCTCTAGCTCTTGAAACACTCACATGACAGTGCCTTGCACACCAACTAGTCCACTTAACCAACATAAGTGAAATGTTTCAACCCCAAAATTAAAGAGGCACTATGGCTAGATTCCCCACACACACTGATCTGTTCATCACATATGGGGAGATGGGGGCAGGTGGTTAAAAGTGACTTTAAACTGCTGAGCAACAGTTCATTCCAACATGTAAGTGAGAGCAGTCTGACAGGTGCTGGATGCCAACAGGGGACCAGATCAGCCCTCCACACATGTGCCCTGATCACATCCCTACACCAGTGGGCAGAAGGGGGATGGTGTAAGACAGTGGTTCTCAAACTTTTATACTGGTGACCCCTTTCACATAGCAAGCCTCTCAGTGCAACCCCCCTTATAAATTAAAAACACTTTTAAAAATATATTTAACACCATTATAAATGCTGGAGGCAAAGCAGGGTTTGGGGTGGAGGCTGACAGCTCGCAATCCCCCCTGTAATAACCTCGTGACTCCCTGAGGAGTCCCGACCCCTAGTTTGAGAACTCCTGGTGTAGGACCTACTATGGCAGCTATGTAATCCAAGGATTCTCCTAGGCAGGAGGAATTTCCCAAGTGGCTGAATACTCTAGCTTTGGGATTACTTTGGACCAGTGGAGAGGCACAAAGCAGCCCTAGCACTCCAGAGAATCAGGTCTAGGGTTTCAGTATTTGTTATGGGCTTGTACCAGTGCATAGTTAAAAAATAAGATAAAGGTTCTGAATGCTGCAAGATATTTCGTTGAGGCATGTAAAAGGCACATGAAGACAAATCTACTTACTATAGAAGCTAGATGCATACTTCTCCTTATACTTGATGTTCTGTGTATAGGCTTGACAAAATATATTTGGATAACATTGATATTTGTTTTTAAATTTTTGATTTATCAATTTGAATTTTCAGAGTTGTAGGAAACAGGTCTCAGACAATTATTTAACAGTTGACTCTCAGATTCAAAACTTAAATCTGTTAAATTGTCAACTTTACATGTCAAAATATACAAAGTAAATATTCTTAAATCAACAAACCATACCTCTTTTTCCATGGAAGCTGGAGTCTGACCTTTTGCTCCATCTCCTTTGGGTAAATGTTTTTGCATGATTTAATAGGTTATTTTCTATGTAGATGACTGTTAGCCATGCTCTGAGATGCAAAGAGATATTTCTAGCGTAAACTAGTTCTACCAGCATGCTTGAATGAGCAGAAAGATTCTTCTAGCTATCCCAAATTCAAGACACTTAACCAAGAGGAATCAGAAAATAATTTGTTCATTTTATTGAACAAATAAAAGGACATTTATTTTCATCCAAACAGTGATTACTATTAGTCTGGTAAATTAAATCATGAATGAAACCCAGTTGCTTGCAGGTGTTCTGGGGAGAGCATTATTAGATTTGTATTAGCTAAGAAATTTTAGTAAATTTCTCAAAGCTATCACAATGCCTTTTGCCTCTATCCTTCTAGCAGAACTGTGTTGGTTTTATTTTCTCACATTATCTGGTTGTCGTAACTTGGAAAGTATGTAGCCATTATGAAATTAAGTTTGTTGCACAGATGTAAAGTTTAAAAGAGACTGCATATTTGTGGAAGTTACCTGTGTTTTTATTATGTCGTTTTGTAGTTTCCAAAATTGTATCATGCTCTTCACAGAACACAAACATGATTCTCTCCTGAAAGAGATTCCACTGTAAAGTTCATCTGTGACATGAATGCAAGTGACAAAAAGCAGGAAAGTTCGCAGAAGGATGAGGCTTACAGAATTTCAATAATGCAGTTACTCAGCTTAGGCTTGTGTGTGGTGGTCCAGTTTTGTTTTTAAATATGTGAAACAATTATTGACTCACTTATTGTGGGCTTTGGAGAAGAGTTGAGTTTTCAGGATGGGTTTAAATGAGGTATGGTGGACCAAGTAAGGAGGGCATTCCACATGTAGACAAACACTTCAACATGACTTCAGCACTTAAGGGCTTTGTTGAATAGGGATGGAGTAAAGCAAATACTGGCATAATTTTTGCATTCTTTTTTAGAAGAAAGTGGTATATATTTTACTTACTCCCATCAAACTCACAAAACAGCTAAAATAGTTTTGTTCAAACTTTGCAAAAATATTTGTGCCAAAGTCACTGATACATTCTGTCAGCGTTGGATCACTCCATTGACACAAATCAGCCATAAACCCAACTTAAAGATTTGCATTATTTGAGTGGTACAAAGCAGTCAGAACATGCCACCAGATCTGTGGTTTGCATTTAGGCAGAGACCAATGCTGGAAAACTTCAACTAAAGTGAAAATTTCAGAAATGGGCAAGAGAAAAAGACTATAATAGAAATTATACTACTGTTCCCATTTCAATAAATGCATTAATTTATAAATACGTATCTTCAGTGCGTCTCTTCCATCTCTAACTTCTGTTAAGTTTTTAAGAATTGATTAAACTTGTCATCTTATTGCTGGGTTCAAAGAAAGCTAGTAGATTTTCACTCACTTTGTACAATAGGCCAGATTGGTATTGAATCACTATTATAGATTTCAATGAACTATAGCTTGTGTGAAAGTGATTATTTTGTGAAAAGCGCAATCAATAACTGACTTAATTAGAATATAGACATCCAAGACTGATGGTTTAGGCCCATGTTATTAACAGCTAGAGGATTTATTCATTCTGGTTTAGCTATCTAGACCTGTAGAAAAATTGTACTTAATGTGAGAAACACAATGTACTTGGAAGCATTTTTTGCATGAAAAGTGCTCTGTGCAGGCACAGCTGTAGTTCAGCACCAAGGACAGCGGTTATTATAAATAAAGAAGTAAACTAGTAAAGATAAAATGAACTCTGCTTTTGTTTAGGTGCAGCCATAAAAATTAATTCCAGAAGACTGCAAGGATATCATTTTTAGACTTCTTTAATTGTGATACATTGTACAGTTATAAGATGTCTCAAGAATGCTGGACAAAATTATCTTTATAGTTTCCTGTCGTAGTTGTCATACACATACTCATTATAACCTTTCCCTCTTTTATAAATTTGACAATAGCAACAAAACACTTCCTGAACTGCATTTCAGGGTGGTGACAGTATTACTTATTTATGTAACAAAGAAGGAAAGTGAAATCTGTGTCTGCCAACTTAAATAATTCTTACGCTTTACAGTTTTCTGTTCATGTAAGTGGTGGGGATGAAGAAATAGCCTTATTCTGCTATCTTCACCCACAGGCATGGTCTCTTGGGTGTTCATGGAATGCCTCATGTATATATGTGTTGCAGAATTCAATGGCAAATGTCCATCTCCAAAGACGACAGTGCAACCACCAAAGCAGTTCAGTTATTATGTCATGCTGCCGCATCGCAAGTGACTAAAAAGTCCAATTCTCAAGTGACATCCCTTCTCGTAGATAATGCATGCATAAAGCACAGGGTCCGAAGATGAAGCTGATGTACTACTAGCATTTGAGGCCTGCTACACTTTCCTCTTTTCTCTCCACAATATCAACCATCTCTCTTCAGCTTCTTTGACACCCTGGTGCAATACACCCATCCAATTTTAGATGCATCTTCCCAGCTTGCATTGTCAATATTGGAAGTTTTCAAGTCCCTCTTGCAAATGTCCTTAAACCTGAGCCTAGTTTGACCAGTGGCCTTAGAGATTCTGCAAGTTCTCCATATAGGACTTCCTTTTGAATACATCCATTGTCCATCTCATGCAAGCCAATGGAGGCATCTGAGTCTGAGAACAGTGATTAGACTTGATTTTGCTTTTTCAAGTATTTCATTGTCAGGAACTTTAGTTTCCTACTTAATATTTAGAATACAGTGAAGACAGCAGATGTGGAAGGGTTTAGCCTTCTCTCATGCCTGCTGTAGGTGGTCCAGGTCTTGCCACCAGACAGCAATGTGCTCAAAATACATGTTTGATAAGCTCATATCTTGGTCTTAAATGTCAGTTTTCTGTTATCCCACACATGCTTGGTCAGCTGGCCAAATGTGGGGGCTGCCTTTACGATGCTAGAATTAACTTCTCTGTAAATGACTAGCTTATCTGATGCAATTGATCCTAGATAGCAGAACTTGTGCACAACTTCTAGCATGGTGCTAGCTATTAACATTTCTGTTCAGTTAACACACTTTGTGCCTTAGTCATTGTCTTCTTTTAGAGTGATGGGGCACTCTACTCACAACAGGTGGTTTCCCCTCCTGGCCATGCTTGAGATTAGCTCAGGGGGTGGAGGGAGCTGATGACCCTTCCTGCAGTTGCACTCCTTGTACACTCTGTCTCTTTTTGCCATCTGTGCCCCCTCTCTTGCTCCAGCAGCTGCTGCCTCCTGTTCATGACTCAGCCCTCTGGCCCAGTCACTCAGCATGTTTCCACCTTCTGGGGGTACAGTCACGGGGTCCACTCACTGCGAGCAGCACCTCCTGCTGGCCATCCTCCACTCTCCCTCTGGTGTTGTATTCACCCATCTTGTCTCTCTCTGCTGTCCCACTCACTCCTGGGTCTACAGCTTCCTCGCTGTGACTAAAGTCCTCCCCCTTCCAAAATATTCAGTCTTTCCAGACCTGCTGTCTGGCTGGCATCTCCAATGCCCTTGCCACTTTCCAGTGGCTGCTAGGGAAACCCAGGCCCATCCTCTAACTGAGGTCCAGTCCAGGGTCCCTATAACAAGCAGCCAAGGTCTCTGTACCATCTTGCCTCTTGCTTCTGTTTCTCTGCTCTTCTTCCTACCTATCTGGCTTCCCCCCTCTCTGGGTCTGCCAGCCTCCCAACTCCCTCCATTGAGGAAGTGACTGCAGCCTTCTTCCCTACAACCTTTCCCAGTAGCAGCTGCTGTCTGTAGCCAACTAACTGGCTTTATGCAGGCCCCACCTTTTCCTGCACAGGTGAGCCTGTCCTTCTAATCATGGCTTTCCTCTCAGTGTTTAATCTACTAGGTTAATTGGCTCATCTAGCCTCTATTAACCCCTTCCATTCCTGTATGGGGTAGACACGCCATCACAGGTCCCAAAGTCCTTCTGCACAGTTGGTCTCAGACAGTCTTCTCCAGCACTGCCCTGATAGTGCTACTTCCCCAGTGGTCAGTAGAAGAATCTGGGCCCACCCACTACTCTGGTTTCCAATCCAGGAACTCCATAGCTGGCAACCATCCTGTTGTTCCTTCCTTGGACTCATTCCTACACCTCTGGGTGTACCTGCTCAAACTCCCTCCTCACAGTGAGTAACTGTAGACTACTGAATCCCTAGCCTCAAACACACCTCCCTACTTCCAGGGAGCGACTGCAGCCTACTTACCTGCAGCCTCATCGCTGTTGCCAGCTTCCTGGATTTATAAGCCAAGCCCAGCTCCTCCCCCAGCTGGACTTCATCAGCAAATTAGGCCTTAGCACACCCTGGTTTTCCTCCAGGTGCAGCCTATAGGTTAATAGGCTTAATTTACCCCTTCAGGCCTTTCATGAGTAGACACTCCATCACAAATGTTTAGTCCAAATTCATCATAAGCTGGTACAAAGCTATTGCAAAGTTTCTGTAGCTTCTCTTCACTATGTGCAATGAGCACTGCATCATCAGTGAAAAGAAGCAGGTGTTTGACTTTGTCTTTTGCTGTTAGACATGCACTGTTGAGTTTTTTACATCTGATCTTATATAGAGATGTACATGCTCAGTGCTAGATGACAAATCAACAGAGAAAAGAATATACTGAAGAGTGTAGGTGCCAAAACACACCCCTGTTTGACACCACTGTGAATTTCAAATCTGTCAGATTAATCATAACATTGGACTGTACCCTTCATGGCTGCATGGAAGCATTGAGGAGGACTAACATACCAGGGTACAATCCAGACTAACATGTAGCTGTGTCACCCTTCCCCTGTAACCTGGGATGCCCTTCACAATGCCTTGTTGCTGTAGGCTCTAGCTTGAATTGCTCACAAACAGCCTCCCACATGCAAGTCACTCCCCACTGTGTCTCAGTGGGTGCTGCAGCCAACTAGCCACATCTTGGCTCTTACAGCCTTAAAAATTACCACCCCAAAACACTGCCAGTCCCAGATTTTCCCTTAGTAACATATGTCCTGTATGCCCAGTCCTCTCCTGGACTGTACACGTATATTAAGTCCATTATTCCTTTAAGGGAATAATATGCACACAACTTGTTACCCCAAATGGTGTTAAGCAGACACTTCAGTGAATGCACTGGATTAGATAAAAAAACAAAAAACAAATTTATTAACTACAAAGAGATTTTAGGTAAGTACAAATAATGATGCATAAAAATCAGAAATGGTTACAAGAAAAATAATGATTAAATGCTTGCCTGTGCCTAACCATATAAACTATATTAGATTCAAAGCAAAGTTTCCTCACCACATGCTTTCAACAGTCTTACTGACTGAACTCCTTGGGTCAGGAAACCTCCCCCAGAGTCCAACAGCTGTGTCCTTTGTCTCTTCAGGTGCAGTGAATGTGATAGGCAGGGAGAGAGAGGGGAGGTGCATTGAGCTGTTTGTCTCTCCTTTTTATTTCAGTCCCCTTTCTGAAAAACATTTCCAGATGAAACCCAGAAGACAAGAAGTCTAAATGGAAGGATATTCCCTACTATTTTTTTCCACCTGCTTGATTACTCTAGAACATAAGAACATAAGAACGGCCGTACTGGGTCAGACCAAAGGTCCATCTAGCCCAGTATCTGTCTACCGACAGTGGCCAATGCCAGGTGCCCCAGAGGGAGTGAACCTAACAGGCAATGATCAAGTGATCTCTCTCCTGCCATCCATCTCCATCCTCTGACGAACAGAGGCTAGGGACACCATTCTTACCCATCCTGGCTAATAGCCATTTATGGACTTAGTCACCATGAATTTATCCAGTCCCCTTTTACTCTGTTTACTTCCTAAATGGAAATTAAGGCAAGCACACATCTGAACTTCTGTCTGGGCAGGGCTGTAAGGTTTGGAACTTGTGTTAATAACATCATACCGGGGAATCTTAAAGTCATTGATGAAAATGTTAAACAGTGTAGTGCCAAGAATCGATCCTTGCAAGGCTCCTCTAGGAGCATACTCTCTTCATGATGATTCCCCATTTACAATTATATTTTGAGACCTATCAGTTAGCCAGCTTTTAATCCATCTAATGTGTGCCATGTTAATTTTATATCATTCTAGTTTTTAAATCAAAATGTCATTTGGTACCAAGTCAAATGACTTATAGAAGTCTAAATAAATTATGCACAACTAGTCCCTTTATCAACCAAACGTGTAATCTCATCAAAAGATATCAAGTTAACATGACAGGATCTATTTTCCATAAACCAATGTTGCTTAGCATTAATTATATTGCTGTCCTTTAATTCTTTATTAATCGATTCCTGTAACAACAAATTCATTATCTTTCCCAGACTGACAAATGGGTCATCCCATTTACTCTTTTTAAATATTTGCACATTAGCTTTCTTATAGTCTACTGGAACTTCCTCAGTGTTCCAGGACTTGTTGAACATCAACATTAATGGTCCAGTATGCTCCTCAGCTAGGCAACATGTCAGTGAGGCATGCAGGGTCTAGGGCCCACCCCCGCAGCCAGCCTGGGACGGGAGCAGAAGGTACAGGACCAGATCCTCTTCAGGCCGATGGGAGACTGCCCGGTGAGCGCAGCAGCTGCCTGGGAGAGCCCAGGCTCGGCTTGCAAGGACAGCAGCCGAGTGAGCCGGAGCCTCCCCTTCCCCGCCCCCACGTCATGCTTGGCCCCTGTCCCCGGAAGCCAAGCTTGGACAGGAAGCGGGCTGCCGCTGTCCCCCTCCCTAGCCAGGCTCTCTCCCAGGACACTGGCTATGCTGCACAGAGCAGCAACCAGGAGCAGCTCCATCCCACTCCCCGCCCAGGCCTGGCTGCTAGGGAGAGCGGCCAAACGTGATGTGGGGGGGAAGGGCAGGGAGCCAGCACAGCAGAAAGACAGAGCTCCTCCCCCCTGAGGTAACCTGGGGTGGGGAGAGCACGGGGGGCCCAGGCTGGGGGTGGGGTGGGGAGGAGACACATGGGGACGTCACGTGTCCTCCCCTTTAATGTGTGTTCCCCACTATGGGGAGGCACCAGTTGTCTATTCCACCCAGCTTTGCATCTGTTTGCTTATTACTCCTGGGGGAATTATGCACCACTGGAATGTACAGAATTTATGTCCCCCGCAGATTTCTTTGCTTCCCTGAAAAAAAATGACTTTCTGATGGGGAAGCAAAGGGAAGCCACAAGAGTGGTCATGTGACCCTCCACAGCAGTATTTTTGGGTGACCAGTGCAGTCAATCACTTCTCTCCAGAGATGGAGGAAAATGTTTAGGCATATGTACTTATGCTGGCAAAGCCACCTGTACTAAATATTCTTAGTGACATGTTGCATTCTGATGCTGTACTTGGATATGTGACCACAGCCACTAACGAGTTTTTGACTGCAAAACCTACCTCATGTTTGCAGAAGTCTTGTTGCTTGTTCTGTTCCAGAAAATAGGTATAATGCATCTCATGTAGAGTGCAAAATTGGGCCAGCTAGTAAGCTTAGGGAGGACTAATGACCCACCAGAGTTTAGCAGAAAGGAGCATGTTTATTATGCTGATAGCTAAGCTCAAAAGAAGGGGTGAGGAGGTCACACTCACATAATCATGCTCCCAGGACAGGCACGGCACTGGAGATGTCAGGATCCTTCAAGGTAAGTGTTCCACAGTGCAGTGATGAATGGTGCGATGAAGGTAAGTCTTCCCGAGGCACAATGGAATGCAACCCGATGAACCACAGGCCAGGTAGTCCGGGCAAAGGGCCTTCATGGGAGGTACAATCTTGTGAGTGCACTCCTGAGCACATGGCCCCTTCCCCTTTTAAGGACCTGCTCCTATGGCCTGTGACTAGAGATGACTTGGCCGCGTTTGGTTGGTCATACTCCACCTCGGACAGTGTCCATGCAGTGTCCATGCATTGGACGTGTGATCGCTGCCTAATCAGAGTGCCAGACACCTTGTCTACCTGGGAGCTCTTCTTATATTCCAGTTGCTCAAGCAGCCCATTCATCCCACAAGCATTCCAGAAGGAAGTGGGAGGGGGAAAGCCACTTCACAAGTATTCAAAGAGGGAGAGGAGCCAAAAAGGGGGAGGGGGGATGTAACAGACCTTTTGAGCATACAGGTTATACATGCATACAGATCACTACTGCTCCTACAACACCTGTGTCAGCTAGCCTGGTTTCAAAGAGTGGCTATGTTGATGTCGGGCTTTCTAGGGTCACTGACCTCTAGATCATTTGACATACTAGTGCACATTGTTCTTACATTCCAAAAGGACTTCTGAAGAGGGCAACCATTGTTCCTGAACCTTCAGTGTGTACACCTAGGCAGAAAAAAATAAGGAGGCAGAGGTTCGCCTTAGAATCATAGCCCCCCTTGGCCGTGCCGATTAGGCCCAAAGACTTGGAGATATTTGTAAGCCAGCACAGCTGCAGGGGATGCCAAATGGCAGAACTGAATTGCAATGCCAACCACCTGTCATTTTCTTTGCAGTGGATTTGGCTCAGGGTTTTCTCCTGCAGTTTTTGTTCAGCCAAAACCTAGTTGCAAGGGTTGTGAACTAGATCGTTAATGTTCATTTTCGGACGGTATATTTACCAGAATCAAGGCTTGTAAAATAAAGCAGAATCTGCTCTCTTGTAGATCCATCTTCAACACCCAACTGAATTCATATGATCTACAGATTAATAATGAACATTAGTTAATGGAAATGAATGGTGTGTTGTTCTTTTCTGGAAAAAATTACATTATTGCCTCTTTCTGACACTCATACAAGCTAAAACAAACTATTTCATCTAAAAATCACAGACAAAACATAAAGGCACGATTAAGTTGGTTAGGAAATATCTATATATTATATGTATAGCCTACTTTTGTAATTTTGCTTTTCTCTCAAACTACAAATAATATTTATTTATTATAGCAAGGGATGTCACAGCCAAATTACCCTAAAATATATAAGCATGTAGGCAGTTACAAAAATTAGTACATGAGGAATCTGCTACAATAATTGGAGTAACAATGTACATTGGCCTGACGTGAGGGAAGGCTTGGACTTTGTGACAGATCATGTCCTTGATTCTTCCAAGCACACAACAGTGGCCAATACCGGAATAACATGAAGACATACTGGCATATGGATGAACACAATGGGTCTGGTTCTCCACTTCCTTCACCTCCTATTGTCATTTAGTCTTATAGACGGTGAGCACAAACTGCAGTGTGTCTCCTCAGCAACATGGACTACCACAAGCACATCAGCCTGACCTCCTCGTGTTACACTGCCTTCCCAGAGTGCTCAATGGCCTGAGCCCATCATATCTAATGGATCACCTAAATCTTTGGGATGAGGTTTGTGGTTAGCAATTCCACTTCACAGGCAGAAAAGAAATTTCTCCCAGAATGCAGGAGACAGAGCTTTCACAGGGGTCAGGCTGAGACTGTGGAGTGAGCCATCACAAACCTCACCATCTTCTGCTCCCAGTGCAAGGTGTATGTCTTCAACCTTGATGTCTCTAGCATAAACACATTTCAACTTAAAATAAAGTCAAAACCTACCAAAATAAAACACTACACTACACACATATTTCTCCCTTTGGGGAAAGGCTGAGACAAAGAATGACCCACGTGTGACAGAGATTAGTCACACTGATGCAGTATTGGAAAGCACGCAGATACTACGGTCCTGAAGACAATACTGGAACCTATATAGAAAAGAAAAGTGCAAATCACTAACAATTCTGAATGGTAGCATTTTATATTTTGCACAGGTATAATTGGCTACATAACCAAGGCTGTGGAGAAATAGGTCCTACATAAAATGAAAAGAGAACATTGACAATTGACATTTGATCCTGCCATACTGAGAAAGGAAACATAAAACAGTAATTAAATTAAATAAAACATCAAGACAAAGCCAGTGCAGCATAAATGCTAGATTGCAATGGCTAAAGGTTAATCTTTCATGGTAGAGTCCATATAGACAGTTAAAATTATTTCTCCTCCCTACTTCATGGCTGGCAGCTCAGAAGTTAGCTGCTTTTCCTGTTCTCACAAAGAATCTCTCTCTCTGTTTCTGGAAGAAACGGTCTTATGTCCATCTTTTTGGATACTAGTTTAAGTTTCCATAATCACAGTTTTTCCATGGAGCAATACATTGTTTTCTGTAACACCGGGAAATATTTTAAACTTTCATCCTGCACTCGTAGTCCAGATATTTTATCCTAGAGTCTATGCTGAAGTGTGGTCACTTTATATCATGCTGCCAGAGCAATCCATACTATACATGTAACCAGCTGTGGGTGAATCACCCTGCTATAGGGGATCCTGCAGTAGCACAGTGACTCCTATTACACACCATCTGTTGCTGACATAAAGATCATGACTAGAGCGAAACAGAGTGTGGCTGGGGCAGCCATATCAGTCTTGGGGCCACTGGTAGTCAGCATAATTTAAGGTCAGAAGGGACCATCATGATCATCTAGTCCTACCTCCCGCACACTGCAGGCCAAAGAACCTCACTCACTCACTCCTGTAATAGACCCATAGCCTCTGGCTGAGTTACCGAAGCTCTCAAATCATGATTTAAAGCAATGGTGGGCAACCTGCTGCCCATGGCCCATCAGGGTAACCTGCTGGCGGGCCACAAGACAGTCTGTTTACATTGACCATCTGCAGGCATAGCCGCCTGCAGCTCCCAGTGGCCAGGAGCAGGCAAGATCCACCAGCCAGACATCTGGGAAAGAATATTCTGTGGTAGCTCAGAGCCCTCCCCGTCTAGTGCCCCATCATCTGCCATTGGAGATATTTGCTGCTACGTGCCATTATAGGCAGTCTCATCATACCATCCCCTCCATAAACTTATCAAGCTCAGACTTGAAGCCAGTTAGGTTTTTTGCCCCCTGTGCTCCCCTTGGAAGGCTATTCCAGAACTTCACTCCTCTGATGGTTAGAAACCTTCGTCTAATTTCAAGAGTAAACTTGCTGATGGCCAGTTTATATCCATATGTTCTTCTATCCACAATGGTGCCTAACTTAAATAACTCCTCTCCCTCCCTAGTATTTATCCCTCTAATGGATTAATTTACAATGGAGACCAAAATTATATAGAGGCTGGCCAAAATTAGGGAAACACAAAAGTGAGTTTTACACTTCTTTAATTCCTTCCTCCTGTGTGATGTTATGCTCATTGCCCAAAACTCAAGCATCTAGCCCTTTACATGAGAAACCATGTTCTCCAAATAATTAAATTTTTTAATTATAGAAATGTATTTCTATACCAAGGCTGAAGGCATTGTATGGCCAAAAAGCAATCTTTAACGTTAAGTCATTTTTAGGAGAAGGGGATGATAATTTTATATGTAAAGGGGCCACATGTTGGTATATAACACATGGAAGATGTTATAGTGCCCTGATTTTTCTTGCAATTCATAATATATGGATCCAACAAAAGCAAAATTTGTGTCAAAACAAGTTTATTAATATAAAATCAGAAAACTATAAGTCTCTGTGCAGCAATTTTATGCCCCACCTCACTCTTTACTAAATGTTTAGTGGTCAGATTCAATAGTTCATATTTTCTTCTTTTAGATCAACGTGGTTGTAGGCTAAATAGTGATTAGACCAGATTTTGTAAGATAACTTGCAGTTCTGACCATAAGGGTATTAAAAAAGCTAGATGATCTAATTCTCTCTGCCAGTAGGTGGCGCTGTCACGTAATATGCTGTCTTTATTTTTTTAACATTATCTTTTTTTCTCCCCACCCCTCCACCTCTTATCAGTACACCCCTTCCCCCCATCAGTTTGCTGATAGATGTTGGGGACCATAGAGTGAATCTCATAACAGGAAGCTAGGGCAGAGGAGGCAGAATACTGCAGAGGTTTCTTTGTTGTTGGGTTTTTTTTCTTTCCATGAGGCTAATATAAATATAAGAGTTACAAGCTTCTTTGCTGAGGAACCTGAACAACTGCAGCAGAAGGAGCCTGATTATCTACAAGTGTATGGATGTATATTATGCTATGATTTGTAATTCTCTTTTTATCAGGTAAGACAACAGAATATTTCATTAAAGGTATCATACAATATATCTCAGCTCATTTATGCCAATGTTCTTCTCTCATGCTGCCACACCTAGTCTGCAATTAATATTAGATGCAACAAGAGGAACAGGGAATACAAAGCCATCTTTTCAGCTGGATAAAATTTTCATACTGGTTTTTTTTTTGCTAAAATTACATCTGGGTCTAGTAATAAATTATTTTGGTATTCATTGGCCTTATATTCTTTAGAATCCAGGTATATTTTGTAATTTTGTTTAGAATCAATTCTTATTTTTTTTATTTTCATCACAATGGTAGTATTTTGTTGTTGTTGCTGCTGTTGTCATCTATAAGAGTTATATTTCTTCACTGAAGGTTATATTGATGCTTTATGCAAAATGCAAATTGGAATGAAATGTTGAAGCATATTAACAAGACAGTGATATTGCCAAGCTTTATATTGCAGGGGTATGCTGCTTCTCTATACCATCTTCAGACAGAGGCTTTGCTTTATATCCTAAATTCCTTCTCTTGGAAGGTATTGGAGATTTGTTGGGTTTTTATCACCCTTAAATAAATAAATAAATAAATAAATAAAACTAGCCTCTCCCTTACTGAAGACAGAATGGAGGATACTTCTAATTAAATACAATTTTACACACCTGCAGTCTTCACATAAGACACGTAATGTGAATTGCTTTATATTTGAAGGCTAAATTTTTCTTTTAAAGATTCCATTCTGTATTGTTTGAGGCACAAACATGATTTTTTTCTTTATTATTTTTAATCACATATCACAGACTGTGAGAGCAGAATGACTCAGGGGGTGGAGAGCTCATGCAGCTCCATGACTTGTCTCTTCAATTCTTGTTTTTTATTTTTCCTTACCTTTTCCTGACTACAAAAAGATTTCTTTAGCTAGGGAAAGAACTGGATAAAAGCACTGGCGTACACAGCCAGAGATCAGAAGAAGGGCTTGAAGCCTAAGCGTGAGAAATGAGAGGGTCTGATTAATTTAAAAATATCTTGCTTCCTTTCATAGGGAGGGATGTAGAAAAGCCATTATTCATGCTTTCCTGTGCCTGTATAGAGGTAGACTTTGTCCGCATTATCAAAGCAGGAAGAATTTACCAATAAGGATTTTTGGGCTAGAAGCAACCTTGGCCTAACAAGATTCTCTGACATATATGAAATGTAAAGTGATTTCAAATATGCTCTTGCTCTCAGTACATGTTGATTTACTGCTTGTGTTTTTCTGAGCACTGCTGATTTGTGTGTGTGTGTATTGATGGGCTACTGTAGTGCATATAGGGAAATTACTGCTGTCTTCATGAGATGGTAAGGGTTCCTCCCTTCTTGGCCAGGAATTGGGGAGCAGGTGAAATCATTGTACCTAGCTGAGCTGCTATTTCCTTCAGTGATGAATGTATTATGATAAAATAGGTTTGGTTTCTATTAAGGATGATGGCCCCTTATGCCTATAGACCCTAATTAAGCAAGGTACTTAAGCATGTGCCTAACTTTAAGCATGTGAATAATTCTGAATCAATGGGATTATTCACATGCTTAAAATTAGGCACATGCTTAAGTATCTTGCTAAATTGGAGCCACAGTATTTTTGCTTTAAAATTACACCCGTTCTCACAAAGAGGATACCTTTTTTTAAACATGAACTCAGTGTTATTAAATAGAAGTTACCTAGCAGGAGAGATGGAACTGTGGCTACCTGAGGTTTGATCTTTCAATGAAAATTCCAGTTGTGAACCTTCAGGGCAAATCCTGGCTCCAAAGCTGTTCACATTCTGAGCAAACTGGCTGTGCGCGTTAGACATCCATGACGGTTGTGGGAAATGAAATCATAGCCATAGAGGATCAAAGCAGTGGTCTAGCATCCTCTTTGCCAGTGGCCAGTACCAAGTGTTTCAGAAGAAGGTTCAAGGTGTAGTGCACAGTTATGAAATAAGATGACCATAGGTGAAGTTTCCTCCCAACCCCCACCAGATAGTGGTTGACTTCTGCCTAGAAGCGTGAGGACTTATATCCCTTACAATGTATGTTCATCCTATCAAATGTAGTTTCGGATGTTCTCATTATCCATATAAATGTCTAGTTCTTCCCATCACAGAAAAGCTGCTCTGCAGCTGCTGCTGTAGCCTCTGAACTGCAGTACCATCTGTGGCACCTGCCCCTTCTCTAGAGGTTTTGACCAGTGGACCTGCATTAGTGACAGATCCACAGGTCACAACCCTCTGCCTAGTGATATTGAGAGCACTCCCTTATTAAAAAAGAAAACTACAGTATCTGCATGAATGATTCAAAACACTACAGTATGGAAGGGTATGGACTGCTACCGTGGAATACCATACTCACTTCATATAAAGGTTGCTGTGTGTAAGCAGGGAAAACAGTCCCTCCCATGATTTCTGCATTGCTGAGACTCTTTGTGCAGTGGAACCGAGTTTTTTGTTTTTCCATTGCCTTTCTGCAGGCTAACAGATTTAGTGGGCTAACAGATTTAGCCCATAAATAGCTAAGTAAATATTTACAAATTAAGAATGCATTACATACAGAAATCTAAGGTAAAAGAACATTCATGTTGCAAAGCCAAGCACTCAAAATTTAAGAAATATCATAATTAAGGTTGTCCATGTATAATTACATGCTCACATACTTTCCCCCCACAAGATTCCTATCTCATTCAGTGCACAGGATGGATGGTGCTCTAAGAATGAAATCAGGGTTGTGTTGTGTATAGGTCTGTTTTCTATAGGAGCTCTGTTGTCTTATTTTTGCATAAATTGGAAAATATGCAATGTCTAGAGAAAGGATGGTCTCTGTTTAAGGTAACTGAATGCCACCTAGATAGTTGGATTCCATCCCCGCCTCTGTCCTGGAGTTCTTTTTTGATATGGGGCAAATCGTTTAAACCAAACTTTTCACAGGTAGTCACTAATTGTGGTTTTTTTCATTTCCTGGTGCCTACCTTGAGACTCTTGAAACCTGGTTTGCAGAAGTGCTGAGCACTTCCAACTACAACTAACGTCAATGGGAGCTCTACATGTGAACATATAAAGCACTATATAACGTTAAGTACTCTGAAAAATCAAGCATTTCAAGTTGGGCACTCAAGTTTAGTAGACATTTTTGACAATTTTGGCTTCAATCTGTCTGTGCCTCTGTTCCACATCTGTAAAATGGGAACAATCTACCTTACTTCACAGTGGTGTTGTGAAGATAAATTCATTAGTTTTTGAATCACTAGATACTACAGCAATAAGAGCCATAGGAAAGTCCATGCTGAAACATACTTCTGTATTAAGTGCAGGTTTTGGAGTGTATGCAGTAAATAAGGCCTGAGGCCGCACATGAAATGGGGACGATAAAAATAAATATTGAATAACAACCTTCCCCTCTAGCTTATTCCTGTCTATTTCTGCTTCCGTTGTCTCCCAGCCTGCATCTGTTCCCTTTTTCCTATTTCCTTCACAGCCTGTCATTGTCCCCTGATTCTTTTGAATCAGGCTGCTTCCTCCTTGTCCTCTGTGCTGTCTAGGTGTCAGCAATAGGAGCATTCACAAGGCAGGAGAGACAATCGTTCTGCTTTTAGTTCTGGTGCTAAGTGTCACAGTAGTCCCTGGTAGCCAGGAAGAGCAATTGGGATGAAAGTGCTGCTAAGCCCTGATGGAATAGGCTGGAACATATTCACTGCAGGTGAAATCTTTGGAAATGTTTACTGAAAGTCTCTATCAAGCCTCTATTGAGCATGTGTAAAAATGTTGTAGAGGCTTATAACCTGGCCAAACTTAAGTGGATTTTCACAGAGACAGCAAAATGCACTTCTCTGACCCCAGAACATCCTCTGCCAAATATCAAGTTTCTGCTCCCAAGTATAGAGGCACTAGAGCTTCTCAGTGAAATCATTTTAAGAATTATTTTAACATTGCAGCATTGCCAACTCCAAGCATTCAAAAATCATTACTCAGGCCTCAAATCATTGTCTTAAAAATCATTATGCTTTTTGAAATATTAATTCATTTGGGGTTCCTTTTATTTGCCTTTTGATTTTTGAATCTGTAGGTTATATTTGGATAATGTTTACAAGCTTTTCTTCACAGCCATGAAGACTAGAAATTTACTTTCTCAAAAAATGTGAAAGCTGAGATTCTCATGTAATTATGATTCCAGGAGCTGAAGGTGAAAGATAGAACAGTAAATACCATTGTAGACTCATGACAAAATCATGAGAGTTGGCAATATTGAATTGCCCCCTCAATTCAATAAGGTTATTCTTATCTAACCTTATTTTCAGAAATGACTGAACCATTTTTAATGAAATTTTCCAAAGTATTTCAGCCTGAAGCAGATATCAAACATGGAAAATTTCATCTCCAACGGTTAAAATTTGGCAAAGTTATATGCAACTAAAAACAGAGTCTTATAGTGAAAAGTGTTAGGCAGCCTTAACTATAGGTATGTCTGTCAGCTCCACCCACTTACCATAAATTTAAAAAATGAAATTTTGAAAAGAGATTTCAGAAATGCCTGTCACAGTTTAAGTATCTCCATTCAATTAATCTATTGTCTATGAAACTTTGGTAGGTTTTTCTATAATGTCTGTCGCCCTGGTTTCTGAGTTCTTAATGGAGTGTCTTAGTGAAAACAGACAGTTGACTGATAGTTACCAGCAAATGCAAAGTACAAATGAGAGGACTGACTTTCCCCAGAAAGTACTGGAAATCAGAAAGTTTCTAAGTTGTTTTAAGTATATATGGAATTGACTTTAGCAACAGGTTAGAAACTTTTAGATTTCCTGTACATTCTAATCAGAAGGCTGATTCTGCTACTCCTGTTGTGGATCATCACACTGTCATGGTGACATCTTCAAAGTCAATTGATTTTTAAACTTTGTTATATTTAAGACAATGTTTTAGTGATTTTATCTTGGTTGCGATTGGAAGGATAAAGTGAAATTCAAATTATATTGCAGTTGTTAGTTACTTGGTTAATGATAGCTAAGGGTAAGATTCTGCCCTACATCCTGGAGGTGGATTGGAGGGCAGTATGGAGGAGCCATACTGTGGCTGGAGACCTCAGGAAGAATTCTCCAGTAAACTCCTGGGATATGCACATTGGAGAGGTAGCTCTGTAATCCTTGGAGGGGGTGCAGTATACTCCATGTTACACTGATGTGCTGCTGATCTCCATGTTTAAGATAGCAGACTGGAGACGTAACTGTGCCTCCAGCCAGATAACAGTATCCCCTCAAGTCAATGAGCACTGGCGAATACTGAAGCTGCAGTCCACTTCTAGGACTTAATCTTGTGAAATGCTGAGTATCTTGCAGGACCGAGCCTTCAGTGTGAAGCAGAGATATCTGTGTGTGGGGGTGTGTGTATGTACTGTATATAAGAGGATTTCTACACCATTTCTTTTGGCCCCCTCAGTGGAATTTCACAATGTTGAGCATATTTGACTCTTAATGTAGTTTTTGCTTAGTGACAAATACAAATGCCTCATTCTGAAACTAAGGGTCTGACACAAACTGTCAAAAGTAAATAAAATCTGCCCTAAACTCACCTCTTTGTACTTGGTAAGATCACAGACCAAAAGGTATTCTGATTGCAAGTACCTACACACAATGAGGTAAGGTAAGGACAGAGTGACTATAGTTTTGCTTTTGCAACTCCAGAGAGGCAATGACCAGTGTTCTCTGCTCTTATCAGTTTTTTAGAGTTTAATTGTTTGTGATACTCTTTTCAAAGTCTGAAATTAAAATGTTATTTCCTAGCCATTTTGTATGTTTTAATTGGCCACACTCTGATTCTTGTTTACGTACATCACTTCAGTTACTGAGCTTCATTAACTCTGGGCCTGATCCTGAAGTATCTGACCAGGCAAAACATTAATTGACTTCAATCCCGATATTGCTCCCATCAAATTTTATTTTATTAGTAGTAGTAATATTTTCAAACTCCCAAAATGTTTTAGGCATATTATGCTATTGAAGTAGCACCCACGTTGTTCTAGGAACTGTCCAAACATTCAGGAAGGTCACTACTATCACTACCCAGGGGTTCAACAGAGTAAGGAATTTTTCAGTGTAACATTTAGAGCGCTCCAAGGGCATACACAACATTTGTGACTGTAATAAGATCTTACTTGTACTTTTTCCAACTGTATATTTTATGAATTAGATGATTTCTGATTATCTGAAGCAAAGCCTTGGTTCTCTAAGCCAAAGTGAAGGCAGGTCAGCAATGATACAGTGACAATCTGTTACTCTACTTCACCAGTAGTGTCATAACTATAAAGGGAAGGGTAACAGCCCTCCTGTGTACAATACTATAAAATCCCTCCAAAATCCTTTTACCTGTAAAGGGTTAAGAAACTCAGGTAACCTGGCTGACACTTGACCCAAAGGACCAATAAGGGGACAAGATACTTTCAAATCTTGGTGGGGGGAAGGCTTTTGTTTGTGCTCTTTGTTTTGGTGGTGTTCGCTCTTGGGACTAAGAGGGACCAGACATCAATCCATGTTCTCCAAATCTTTCTGCACAAGTCTCTCATATTTCAGACTTGTAAGTAACAGCCAGGCAAGGCATATTAGTTTATCTTTGTTTTCTCAACTTGTGAATTTTACCTTTGCTAGAGGGAGGTATACCTGTTTTGTTATAACTTTGAAACTAAAGCTAGAGGGGGTTCCTCTGAGCTCTCTGAATCTGATTACCCTGTGAAGTTATTTTCCATCCTGATTTTACAGAGATGATTTTTACATTTTCTTTTTAATAAAATCCTTTTAAGAACCTGACAGATTTTTCCATTGTCCAAAGACCCAGGGGTTTGGGTCTTTGATCACTTTGTAACCAATTGGTTAGGATATTATTCTCAAGCCTCCCCAGGAAAGGGGGTGTAAGGGTTTGGGGGGATATTCTGGGGTAAGAGGAACTCCAAGTGGTCCTTTCCCTGTTTCTTGTTAAATCACTTGGTAGTGGCAGCATACCAGGTTTTAACCTAAGCTGGTAGAAATAAGCTTTGGGGGCTTTCATGCGGGTCCCCACATCTGTACCCTAGAGTTCAGAGGGGGGAAGGAACCCTGACAAGTAGGCATCAGAAAAAATAATTAAATATGTGAGCTTGCTTGAAGGCATAAAGGTGATGATCTCTAATTCTATGTGGAAAAGTTGGATGCAAATTGAGGCTGATGTCGTGATCCCTGGGTTGGCAGAGGCTGGGAACACACCCAGACTTGGAGGAGAGGCTATTGTGCCTTTCTCAGCCAAGTTCTCTCTTGCAAATTAAAGATTAGGAGTTCACACATTCTCATGAGAATCACATCCTGTCATTTGTGAAAAAGATGGTGGATGTGATGCAGAAACTTGAGGATGCTGGTATGAAAAACATGGGAGAGATGGGGAGGTATTTAAGGCTCTGACAGATACTGAATACTTCACTCAGAAAGCATGATAAAAGAGAAAGGAAAAAATGAAGAATAAATAGGGCGGGAATCAAAAGAAAAGAGAGACAAAAAAGGATCAGAACATGGAAAAGGAAATATAAAAAGGGGAGAGTAATCCAGTGCAGGGGAGTATGAGAGGGAGGAGGAAGTGCAATGGTGTGTAAAATCTGAAAAGATTAGAAAGAAGAGAAATTCAGTTGATAAGACAGGAAAGGGGGATAAGAGGGCTGTGTTAACAAAATATTAAAAGTTCTATTTGATTTATAGCTACAGTTGAACGTTGTCGGTAGTGCAGCGGTGTGTTGCTCCTGGCAGCGGTGCACTGCAGGACAGCACAGTGCCTCCAGGAGATATTGTGAAAGAGGGATGATAGGGGAATGTGTTTTCCCTCTAAAAGGGGCCAGTTTTGCTGGCTAGTGCAGAGGGGAGTGAGCCATCCCTCCGGGGAGGCTTCTTGCCTCCACTCCCTTGCTTTGCACAGGGTTAGGCACAATTGAGTAAAATGGAATGCCAAAAGAAAGGAAACTTACAGTTAAGATGCAAAGGGCAGATTCTCGGCAGGTGTAAATTACTACATTGAAATCAACAGATCTAGCCCCAGATCGCCAAGTCACAGTGGGTGCAATTGCACTTTGTTTGGACTAGATTTTGGCAGATAATTCTGAGCAGTCAATTTCCTTTAACTTGTGAGTTTAAAGTGATACTTTAATGGTTGTCAGATTACAAATTTAATTCCCTTTTTTTTTAGTTGCTATGAAACTGAACAAAATACCAGCCTGTCCAAAATTAGGGCTGCAATGGTGGAAAAATTCCAGCTCCCATGTTTTGTTTGGTGGCCCCCCAAGGGTGCTACTGTAGGTGTGTTCATATCATGCCACTCTCCCACAGTCCATTCCTCTTCCATTCTTGAGCTTGAGATGACAAGAATCCTGACCTGTTAGCACTTGGAAAAAGAGTTCTTGTTAAATTCAATAACTTGCAAATTTATATATTAATATTTTCAAAAGTATTTAAAATGTATTAAATCTTAGTTTTAAAATGTAAAAGCAGCTAAGCACACAATCTAAAGCTGACTGGGAATTTATTCACATAGTAGGACTCTCAGACCCCAATCAGTCAGCACAGCTATGACTCCGGTTTACAGCAGACTCATTCTCCTTTGAATAACATTTTGCTACCCCCAAGTTCTAGCTAGTTTTCTCAATGAAATAGTGATAATCACCTTTCTGCCCTCCCTCAGCCGCCCATGTCTGCCGTATGCACTTTGTCCCCTAGGATAACTTGAGCTATAAACATGTTTTATGCTGCTCACAATGCTCCCAATTAATTGCTCTCTATTATGAAGTTTTAAGTCATCACAGCAATGTATAATGCAAGTGGAAGCTGGCCTGGCCAGCTGTTGCAATTTTTTTAAATGGCATTTCTATTTAATTGTGGGCCAATTAACTACTCAATTTTCTTTCAGATAAAAAACCCAAACACAACAGAAATCTGCTTAATGCTTCTTAATGCTGTGCATCTTACTGATCTTTTCATTACCCAGTGAAACAAACATGCTGGTCAAGTCACAAGGGAGCACTGGTGAAACCTGCTTTTCCAAGGGAGCAAAATAGTCTGTTGTGATGCCATAGCTCCAGGTTTTCTCAGTATAGCAGCCTGCCCAAAGTAGGAAAACGTGAAATCATTAAACAGCTCTGGCCTACACAGATCACTTAGCTGGTCATTCAGCACCAGGGACTGTTTTCACACTGTTTGGCCTAATCTATTATTTTAGGTTAAAAAGTAGAGAATTTTGAGCCTGTGTTCTGTCTCACAAAGTGACATTTTGAAATGTTCACTTGACAGGCCTGACCACACTAATATAGACGTGCTCAGGGTTTAGTAGTTTGCCATTAAAAAATTAATACCATAAGCAGCAGTACATCAGAAATTCCTGAGTTCTGATCCTAGCTCTGCCATTGTGGGTTGTGGCAAATTCAGGCCAATTAGCTACCTGGAGAGGGGTAACAATTAGCCTGGAAGGCTTAGCCAGCAAAATAAGGTTCAGCTGGGGCAGGGGTTAGGAAGAAACTAATCAGGTTCAGCTGGCCCCAGTTGCTAGAGACCTTTTTAAACCCTCCCTGACAAGGAGGATGGGAGAAGCAGGGCAGCTGCCAGCAAGGAGGGACAGCTGAACTCTGAGACTCGCTGCAGGACGGAGGGCATTCTCCCCAGGGGGGGAGAAGAAACTAGAGCTAGGGGGCTGGCTGAGAAGGAATCAGCCCAGCCTTGTGAGATTGAGAAGGGTTTTTTTTTCCCTTATGCCGTAGCCTGTGCCTCTGAGGCTGGGACGGACTGAGCTAACTAACAGAGGGGCAGGTATTTTGCCACACGTGGTGTCAGGGGTGGGATCGCCTAGTGGGTGAGGCTCCATGGCAAGCCGTAACTAGGCAGGGTGAAGACCACCAAAAAAAATAAAAAATTTTTTCTTTAAAATGGAGGATGTGCTGAAGGCACTGATACAGGCCTCTGCGGCCCAACAAGAGGCTACCAGAGTGCAGGTGGCTGCCCAGCGGGAGTCCGTACGGGTGCAACAGGAGACCAACCAGCTGTTGATGAGCCAGGCAGCCCAAGATCGGGCAAACCTGACCGAGGTAGTGAACCAGTTGAAGGCCCTGACCACAATGACGCAGGGGGCCCAGGGGACCCGACCGCTACGGGCAAGCAACTTCTTGCAGAAGATGATACCAGAGGACGATGTAGAGGCATATCTCCTTGCGTTCGAGAGGACGGCCCGGCGGGAGGCCTGGCCACAGGACCAGTGGGCCGGTCTGCTGGCTCCATTTCTATGCGGGGAGGCCCAGAAAGCCTACTTTGACATGCCCGCAGAAGCAGCCATGGATTACTCTCGGCTGAAGGCGGAGATCCTGGCGAGGGCAGGCCTGACGCCTGCCATAAGGGCCCAGCGCTTCCACGAGTGGAAGTACCGGGAGGACAAACCCCCGAGGTCCCAGCTATTCGATCTGATACACCTTGCTCGGAAGTGGCTCCGCCCCGAGGCCCATGGGCCGGAGAAGGTATTAGAACTCCTGATATTGGACAGATACATGAGAGGGTTGCCGCCGGACATACGGGGGTGGGTCTGCCAAAACGACCCCTCCTCTTATGATGATCTGGTTGCTCTCGTGGAGAGACACTTGGCAGCCCAAGAACTATCTCAGACCCCCGGGGGAGGGAGGCGCCAATATCGGAGGCCAGCCTCTACACCAAGGCCCCCGTTCGCCCTAGCCCCGGGCCGGAAAATGGAGGGGAGGCAGGAGGTGAAGGAACCACCGGCAGTCCCGGAAAGACTGGAGGACTGGGGAAGAAGGGCTCCGGGAATGCGTCCCAGCAGCCCGAAAAATAGGGGGCTGCCCAAGGGGGGGTACCGATGTTATGCCTGTGGTGAACTAGGGCACATTGCTGCCCAATGCCCTAACCTTGGGGAGCCTATGCAGTGTGAACTAGGGGAAATAGGGGGACCGTGCGGGCTAATCAGTCTGGTCGGGGACACGATGGTCCCTCATAGATACACTCGGCCCGTTAAGCTGAACGGGATAGGGACCACAGCATTAATAGACTCAGGCAGTGCGATTACGCTGGTCTCTGGGAAGCTGGTCAGGCCGGGCCAACTATCCCAGGCCAAGCGCTCAGGAATATCCTGTGTACATGGGGATGTCGGCTACTACCCGACCGTCCCTGTACGCATTGAGGTGCTCGGAAACCCCACCGAGGTGACGGTAGGAGTCGTTCCGAAACTCCCTTACCCTGTCCTTATCGGACGAGACTTCCCGGGATTTGATGGCCTACTCCCCGGGAAAGAGGAGGAAGGGTGGGAGAACCCTGGGGCCCCAGGGGCGGCCCAGATGGGGGACCCTCTCCCCGCTTTCCACGAGTTTGGCCAGGACGTGTTCTCCCCACCGGGGAAGCCCAGGAAACCTCGGAGGGAACGGAGGGCCGACAAAAGGAGGGGGACGAGGATCCTGACCCGGTACCTGACGCCTACATTGGCGGGGGAAAGAAGGGGCGCAGCTGACAGCGGGGCCAGGCCAGCCGACTCCAGCCCATTTGTTGGGCCGGGTTCCCCGAAGGCTATCTCTGAGGGGGAGGGGGAGGGGGAGGAGGACCCCCCCCAAATGGGGCCCATAGGGGCCGCACGTGGGACTTTTGGTCAGGATCAGGCCAATGATCCCCTATACCACAACATTTTTAAAGAAGTAGTCGAGGTGAATGGGGTCCCGGTGGAGGGAAGAGCTAAGGGACCAGGACCGTATTACATGATTAAAAAGGATTTGCTGTATAGAGTAGTCCGGGTCCAAGAGCGAGTCATCGAACAACTCTTGGTCCCCCGGAAGCATCAAAGGGCGGTAATGGACCTGGCCCACAGTCATCTGTTCGGGGCCCATCTAGGGATGGATAAGACCCTCGACCGGGTTCTACAGAGATTTTTTTGGCCTGGCATTTATGGAGCCGTCCGGCAGTATTGTTCCTCCTGTCCGGAGTGCCAACTACATGGGCCCCGACCATACTTACGGGCCCCTCTGGTCCCTCTACCGATTATTGAGATCCCGTTCGAGCGTATAGCTATGGACATAGTGGGGCCATTAGAAAAGTCAGCCCGGGGCCATCAGTACATCCTAGTAGTATTGGATTATGCCACCCGATACCCCGAGGCCATCCCCCTGCGGAATACCATGTCCAAGTCCATAGCCAAAGAATTAGTCCAGATATTCTCCAGAGTAGGGATACCTAGGGAGATCCTGACAGACCAAGGGACCCCCTTTGTTTCCAAGGTGATGAAGGACTTGTGTGACCTGCTCCACATACGGACCCTCCGAACGTCGGTCTACCACCCCCAGACCGATGGCCTCGTTGAACGCTTTAACAAGACGTTGAGAAACATGTTGCGGAAGGTGATCAGCTGCGATGGAAAAGACTGGGACACCCTGCTACCATACGTGCTGTTTGCCGTCCGGGAAGTTCCTCAGGCCTCCACGGGATTCTCCCCCTTCGAGCTGTTATATGGCCGGCACCCCAGGGGCATACTGGACCTGGCTAAAGAAGACTGGGAAGAGCAGCCAAACCCGGGAGAAACATTGTGGAACATGTGCTACAAATGAGAGACCGAATCGCCAGGGTCACCCCCCTAGTACGCGAACACATGGAGAAGGCCCAAGGGGCACAACGGACCTACTACAACCGTCAAGCAAAGGCCCGGAAGTTCCAGGTGGGGGACCGGGTGATGGTGCTCATACCCACGGCAGAGAGCAAGCTCCTGGCCAGATGGCAGGGACCCTATGAGGTAATTGAGGCAGTAGGGGAAGTTAACTACAAGGTCCGGCAGCCAGGTCGCCGGAAGCTGGAGCAGATCTATCACATAAATCTGCTGAAACCCTGGCAGGATAGAGAAACCCTGGTAACGGTGTTGGGGGCGCCACCCCCTAAAGACGATCAGCCCAACCAGGTGGGAATATCCCTGGAGCTGACCCCGGAACAACGATCCGAGGCGGTCAGCCTGGTCAAACGCAACCAAGACGTGTTCTCGGAGAAGCCCGGTAGAACTACGGAAGTTCACCATCACATCTTCACAGAGCCTGGGGTGAAGGTGCACGTCAAGCCATACCGGATCCCGGAGGCCAAAAGAGAGGAAATTCGGAAAGAGGTCAGGAAGATGCTGGCCCTAGGGGTTATTGAAGAGTCTCATAGCCAGTGGTCCAGTCCCGTGGTTCTGGTGCCGAAGCCAGACGGCAGTATGAGGTTCTGCAACGACTTCCGCAAGCTGAACGAGGTATCCCGATTTGACGCCTACCCCTTACCCAGGATCGACGAACTGATCGACAGATTGGGAAAGGCCCGGTTCATGTCTACCCTGGACCTTACCAAGGGCTATTGGCAGATCCCCCTGGCGAAGACCGACAAGGAGAAGACGGCCTTTGCAACCCCGGAAGGACTATATCAATACACCGTTCTTCCCTTTGGATTACATGGGGCCCCCGCTACCTTCCAGCGACTAATGGATAAGCTGTTACGGACCCATAGGGAGTACGCTGCTGCCTATCTTGATGATGTCATCATATATAGCCCCGACTGGGAGACGCATCTCGGAAAGGTAGAGGCAGTCCTAGATACCCTGAGAAAGGCCGGACTGACCGCGAATCCCTCCAAGTGTTCGATCGGGTTAGCTGAAGCCAAATACCTGGGGTATGTAGTGGGGAGGGGCGTGGTGAGGCCCCAACTCAACAAGCTAGACGCCATACTGAAGTGGCCCCGGCCACTGCGGAAAAAGCAGGTCCGAGCATTCCTGGGACTCGTGGGGTACTATAGGCGGTTCATTCCCCACTTTGCCACCAGGGCATGCCCCTTAACGGACCTGACCAGGGCTCGGGGCCCGGACATAGTGAAATGGTCTGCTGCAGCCGAAGCCGCTTTTGTGGATCTACGAACGGCCCTCTGCACGGACCCTGTCCTAGTAGCCCCAGACTGGGGGCAGGAGTTCGTCCTACAGACGGATGCCTCGGAAGTAGGCCTGGGGGCGGTGCTTTCCCAAATGGTCGGAGATGACGAACACCCCGTCCTCTACCTCAGTAGAAAGCTCCTGCCTAGAGAACGGAAGTACGCCATCGTGGAGAAGGAATGTCTGGCGGTAAAGTGGGCCGTAGAAAGCCTCCGCTATTATTTACTGGGACGGAGATTTGCCCTAGTCACGGACCATGCCCCGTTGCAATGGATGCACCAGAACAAGGACAAGAACGCGCGAGTGACGAGATGGTTCCTGTCGCTTCAGCCCTTCCACTTCACGGTTCGGCACCGGTCCGGGACTCAACATGGCAATGCGGATGGCCTGTCAAGGGTACACTGTTTTCCGACCCAAGTGGCCCAACCCCGTAGTGTTGAGCAGGGGGGGGGGATATGTGGCAAATTCAGGCCAATTAGCTACCTGGAGAGGGGTAACAATTAGCCCGGAAGGCTTAGCCAGCAAAATAAGGTTCAGCTGGGGCAGGGGTTAGGAAGAAACTAATCAGGTTCAGCTGGCCCCAGTTGCTAGAGACCTTTTTAAACCCTCCCTGACAAGGAGGATGGGAGAAGCAGGGCAGCTGCCAGCAAGGAGGGACAGCTGAACTCTGAGACTCGCTGCAGGACGGAGGGCATTCTCCCCAGGGGGGGAGAAGAAACTAGAGCTAGGGGGCTGGCTGAGAAGGAATCAGCCCGGCCTTGTGAGATTGAGAAGGGTTTTTTTTTCCCTTGTGCCCTAGCCTGTGCCTCTGAGGCTGGGACGGACTGAGCTAACTAACAGAGGGGCAGGTATTTTGCCACAGGGTCTTTGGGCCAATCATACACCTTCTGGGTGGTTCCATTTCCCACTTGGGTATTGATACCAAGCAATGTGTTTTGAGAATTAACTGGCTAGTGTTTAATAAAGAGCTTTGGAGATATAAAGTGTTAGATAAATATTACACAAAAAGAAACTACATTAAAAGAAAAATTAAGGTTGCAAGGTCAAACACTCGAAAGTTAGGAAATACCAGAATTAAAGTTTCCTATGTAACCTCAATCAGGCACCAAGAAAATGAGGAACACAATTAATGACCATCTCTGAAAAGTTTGGTTTAAGTTACTAACCCACAGCACATAGGAATTATGTGGCAGAAGCAGGAAGAGAATCCAGTTCTCCAGGACAACATGCACCTGCTTTAATCATGAGAACCTCCTTTCTCTTCCTGCAATCCCTTGCATTATTCCCAACAAACTTTCTAACTTCTGCAACAAATGAGGTAAGGGTCCTACAAACAATACCCTGATTCATTTCCAGAGCAGATCCATCCTATGTGTACATGTGTCTAGTTTCTTAAGTTTTAAAAAAAGCAAACTGAAAGAACAGAAATTCTATTATGTGGCATCATGACACCCACATGGGTCATCAGAGTTGGAAGCTTTGGATTCACTGCACAGACCTCTGACATTTGAGCTATCTGAGTAACTGATAACAGTAGTAGGTTATCATCCTCTATGTAGACCAGCACTGAAAGGGGATGAGACACTTTACCAATGGGTTTCAGATATTTGCTGACAGCAGAGGAATGGTGCGAGTCAGAAATTGTGGGTTCTGGAGGAGAGTGTGCTCTAATAGTACAGACTCTTCTGTCTGCTCCAACTAACCTTGGCCCCTTCAGCCCCATTCCCTCCAATCTGTGCCCTTTCTCCCGGTCCCAGTCTTCCTCACTGCAGCCCACTCTCAATCCCAGTCTCCTTACCCAGCCAGTCCCAGTCCCCACTCCCTCTCCGGCTCCTCATCTGATCTAGTTCTTTTTCTGCAACAGCTATGTTCCCCATCTCTTGTGTCTCCCAGTCCCAATCTCCTCCTGGCTTTGGCTCTTTATCCTAATCTCTTTGCCCAGTCTTCCTTTCTGGCTCCTCATCTGATCTCCATTTCCCCCCACTCCTGCACTGCCTCCCATTCCCCCTCCACACCTTGTTTCCCTTGCTTGCTCACCATCTCCTTGCCTGGCCAGTCCACATCTTCTATGAGGGCAGACTAGGTGATCTAATGGTAAAAACCTATGAATCCTCCACTCCCTGCAGCTCCCAGTCTCCTCCCACCCCAACCCCTGTCCCCATGCCCCCCTACTCCCCCCGCTAGTTTCCAGTCCCAGTTGTGTTTCCTTATCCTCACCCAGTCTCTTTGTTGCAATCTGATCCCCACTCCAGGTCTAGCCCTTGTTTCCTCTGCTTTTGAATCACATGGCTTCCTCTTCCATGCTCTAGGTGCTAGCAAGGGGGCGGGGGAGGGTCATTGAGAACAAAAGGGAGGAAACCTTCTCGCTCTTAGTTCAGGTGCCAAGACCCAGAATGATGACCCGCAGCAGTCCAGAGCTGCAATTACAAGAAAAATCCTGCTCAGCTCTGAGCTGGAGCATACCGGGTGTGGACAGTATCTTCAGAGTTTTTAGCTGCAAAGGTCTAGCATTTATATACTGAGCATGTGCAAATGACAATTTGTTAAAGGCTTATAACTAAGCTTTTGTCTTAGATGAAGATTTTGTCATGGCTATTTTTAGGATGCTCCAGGCTCCATCTCTGCCACTTGTGCTGGCTGGGAGCTGCAGGGGACACCCTGCCACCTGCAGCAGCCAGGAGCTATGCCCCCCCACCCACAATGGCCAGGAGCTGCGTGTACCCCCACTGTGGTGTGCCCACAGCGACCAGAAGCTGTGGGGTATCCCTGCTGCCCATAGTGACTGGGAACTGGGGGGCCCCCACCACCTCAGGTGTCTGGGGTACTCCACAGGTCCCAGCTCCCAGCTGCCTGAAGTCACGGAGGTTTTTGGAAGTCATGGATTCCATGACTTCTGTGACCTCTGTAACAAAATCATAGCCTTACTTATAACTTGGTCACATTTGGGCACATTTTCATGGGTCTAGCAAAAGCTACTTCCTGACACAAAGGCTACACCTGTGCCAAATTTCAAATCTCAGCTCCAGAGCCTAGGGCTACTAGAGCTTTTCAGAGGATAAGTCACCAGAATTTTTTAGCATGAGCAAAACAAACCTTTCCCTAGCCTCGTTCTCAGAAACAGCTGAACCATTTTGGCTGAAATTTTCAAAAAATATTCAGCCTGAATCAGTTATCCAGCATGGAAAATTTCAACCCAAATAGTTAAAGTTTGGCTACTCTAGCCAACTGAAATCTTTCTCTTACAAGGGGAAGCATCTGGCAACTAATGATATGCAGAGCTACCAGACCTGCTTATAATCAATAATATCACATAACATGAGTACAAAGAACTAGCAGCTGGGCTGTGGACCCATCTGCTCACTGAACTATGTGCTGCATCTTGCTGAGAGGCACTGTAGGAACTGCTACCCCATAAAACTTTGTAAGACTAAATACAAAGAAAGAAACCTCAAATGTTTACAAATAAATACTGGCCTAATTTACCTTAGCTAGCACTTAACTACCTGGATGACTACAGCCAGGTTACTTCCACCTGCTAGAATCTGGAAATAGATATGATAACCAGCAAGTCCCTGATAAAAGACCAAATTTCCCCCTTCAGTAACATGAGCACAAGGGACCAGGTTGAGCATAGCTGGGCAGGGGGCATATAGGGGAACACATGCTCCTCCACCTCTGCTTGCTCTTGAGCCCATGGAAGCCCCTTCTTCTGCAGCTCCATAAGGGCAGAGGCTCCACAGGTCATGGACTATGCAGGGCTGATAGGGAAAGAACTGGGAAACAAGACGTATGATATTCTGCCCTCTGAGCCTGACATATATCCCAGTGGGAGTTAATATTACTCCAAGCAGAATTAACTCCTGCAGCATCCTCTCAGCAGCTGGTACTGTGTAGCTGCAAGGAACCTGTCAGTGGCAGCTTGGCTCCTGAGGGAGAATTTTCATATAGTGTCTATGAAAACGTCAGTTTCCTCCATGTTGGATGCTTGTGTTTTCCATGTGTTCATGGAGTTCTCAACTCAACAATAAGTGCTTCGTGAGATCAATAAACTGTTAGAATTCTGTGCCTACTAGAACCATTTTTCAAAGTGTAGCACTGTATTTATATACGGATTCCTTTTTTACTTTGTACATGTTTTAAAATGAGTTAAAATTAGGTTCCTCTCTCTCACACTCACATACATGCCTCTTCCCCTCTCCCCCTCCCCCCGCAACATGTACTTGGCACTAGGGTGACCAGACAGCAAATGTGAAAAATCAGGACAGGGGGTGGTGGGTAATAGGCGCCTATATAAGAAAAAGACCGAAAAATCAGGACTGTCCCTATAAAATTGGGACATCTAGTCACCCTACTTGGCACTCACTAAAGTCTAATTCCCCTGTCTTTTAAAGGGCACTTTAAATCAGAACAGCTCTTAAAAATGAATTACAAATATTTTTAGTATTGCACCTCCCTCAAGTCCCCTTTCCCAGTTTCTCTGGTTTTACAGTTACATTTTCCTATTTCTAAAAATGCCTTTCTATCTCACTTTGTGGTTTAAAGATCACACAAGCAACAAGGGATACTAACTGTTTAGAGGGGAAACAGCATAACTGAGGATATGCTTAGTGTTATCAAATGCACAAAGTGAACAAACTGAAAAACATGAAACATTTTATTCTCTAAGCCCTTTCAATTATAGTTAAGGCTGTCTTTTAGTCATGGGCATTTTTAGTAAAAGTCATAAACAGATCACGGGCAGTAAACAAAAATTCACGGCCTGTGACCTGTCCATGACTTTTAGTAAATACTCCTAACTAAAATATGGGTGGGAGGCACAGGTGCTTTGGGGGGGGTGGTCCAGGGGTGCCATGGGTGCTGTGCTGGAGGAGGTGGCCTGGAACCCCTCTGGTGCTGTGGGGTGGGGGTGGGCCATGGCACATGGCCCTGGACCCCTGCTGGTGCTTGGATGGCGGGGGAGAGAGGGTTAGAGTAGCTGGCAGGCCCCCTACCCAGCTCAGCATGTCCCTGCAGCTCCTAAACAGCAGAGGGGCCAGAGGGCTCTATGCACTGCTCCCGCCACAAGCACTGGTTGCACAGCTCCTATTGGCCGGGAACCACAGCCAATGGAAACTGCAGGGGTGGGGCCTGCCAGCAGTGTGTGGAGACCCGCCCCCCATTCCCTCTGCAAGGCTATGGCAGTGGGAGCCAGGGAGCCCCCCAACCTGAGGTGACATCCCCCCCCCACATCCTCCAACCCCCTTCCCCCTCCAACACACCTCAACTGGTGCAGGCAGCCCCTGATCCAGCACCCGCTACTGCACAAGTCACGGAAAGTCATAGAATCCATGACTTCCGTGACAGACTCGCAGCCTTAATTATAGTTATTTAAAGTGTTACTTGTTAAAATGGGGTAAAACTTTTGACATAACTGTAATTTTTAAATTGGTGTCCCTTCAACTCTCTTCACAATGGGACAAATCTAACTTGAATAGCTAGACCATTCATTGGAAGAATGAGTGATGGGTAGAAATCCTGCCCGCACTCCACAGCTACAGAGACAGTATGTAGTAGCTACTGCAGCCAAATAGTCCCCACAGTGGGAGGACTGGATATCAATGATACAGCATCTGCTGTGGTTCAACTCCTAAGGGCTCCTGCAGGGTTTGTGCATCCTTGTACCATTTTCCTAATCATGACCCACCCCTTTGCACAGCAGAACTGCCTTATTTTCACAGCCTTCATGGCCAGATTCAGAGGCTGACTTTACCGCTTTCTGATTTACTCCTTTATTTTGAATACTTAGTAGCTGCTGTTTTCCTTTAGTTCTATTTCTCCCCCTTAATTTTGGTTAGTTTCTGTTGAAGCAGGTGGAGGAGGTTTTTCGTCTGAAAAACCTTCTGCCTGGAGAATGGTTTTAATTCTAAAGTTTCCTCAATTTTATGGCAGCTGTGGAAAATCGCCCCTGTATTCCTCCTCCCTCTCATGCTGCTCATCTAGCTGCCAGGTCACAACTTTCCTGCTGCAGCTTCCAGGACCAGTTGCTAGGCAACCTTTTTCCACTCCCTTTTCTATGCAGCCTGGCTGTCACAGGGCCCCTTTCTCATAGCAGGCGTAAAGAGACAGAACCGCCATTGCAAATCCACTTGTTTTAATATGGGAGTAGTTCTCCTTCCATTTTCTTCTAGCCAACTTCTCATCCATCATCCTCAGTTCAATTGCCACCAAACTGTCCATCTCCTTCTGTCAGTCCCATACTCCGATACCATGAATGGAAATGATATACAGTACAGATGAGGTCGGTGCTGTACCTGAGACCATTCAGAAATGGCAGCAAATGCAGAATGCAGCAATCCACTTGTATAGTGATGCTTTGCAACAGTGCTTTACACTTGTGTTCTATGAGCTGCACTAGCTTCTAGCTGATTTTGGTGTATTTTAAGGTATTAGGTTTGACATTTAGTGCCTTAAATGTTTTGTGTCCTGGTAATCTGCCTCTCTGATATAACAACAGTTACTATCAGCTATAACACTCATGTCTAAAATCCTCTGGTTTAAAAAGGTTACTTGCATCAGGTCATTTTGAGTGAGGGGTTCCTGACTCTCAAACTCACCTCCCACACATGTTTAAAAAGACCAAAATTTGACCTGCAGGATCTTTAATACTGGTGATGCATGAGCAAGGGAGAATATAGATTCACTTTCAGATCCCACTTATTACACTTATTAAAAATAATCATAGAGGAGTTTTTAAACTAAGGACTGGGGGGGAAGAGGTGCAGAACAGCACATGATTTGGACAGATTTAGTGGAGGATTTATTAAAAGGATACTCTATATCCTAGTAAAGAGGAGAGGATACAAGTTGATAAAGTGCAGGTCGGAACTGAAGGGAACCAGTCAAATGAAAGAGAGTCCCATTCAATTACATCACTAGTTGTCTGCCTATATTGACAAATTTTATAAGTGCTTGTATACAAATGCAAGAAGTCTAAATTCTAAGATGGGAGAACTTGAATGCCTAGTATTAAATGAGGATTGATATAATAGGTATCACAGAAACTTGGTGGAATGATGAATATCAATGGGACATGATATTACCAGAGTACAAAATATATAAGAATGACAAAGTAGGTCATGCTGGTGGGGGAGTGGCAGTAACGTGAAAGAAGGCATAAGGACAGAGGTAGTAAAAATCTTCAATGAATCAAAAGTATCCTAGAATCACTAAGGATAGAAATTCCATACTTGAATAATAAGAGTATAGCAATAGGAATATATTACTGACCACCTGACAAGGATGGTGATGATGATTGTGAAATGCTCAGGGAGATTAGAGAAGCTACGAAAACAGAAAGCTCAATAAAAACGGGGAATTTCAATTATCCCCATACTGACTGTCAACATGTCATCTCAGGATGGGATGCAGAGTTAAAATTTCTAGATTCCATTAATGACTGGTTCTTGGAGCAGCTAGTGCTGGAATCCACAAGGAAAGAGGCAATTTTTGATTTAGTACTATGTGGTGCACAGGATCTGGTCCAAGAGGTGACTAAAGTTGAACTACTCAGGAATGATGACCATAATGTAATTAAATTGAATGCCCTTGTAGGGAGAAAAATACCAACGAACCCCAGTATAGTAGCATTTAACTTCAAAAAGGGGAACTACACAAAAACAAGGAGACTGGTTAAACACAAATTAAAAGGAACAGTCACAGGAGTGAAATACCTGCAAGCTGTGTGGAAACCTTTTAAAAACAGAGGTTCAAACTACATGTATACCCAAAATAATTTTAAAAAAAACAGTAAGAGGACCAGAACAATGCCACCATGACAAAACAGAGTAAAAGAGGCAGTTAGAGACAAAAAACTGGAAGTCTGAAAATAGACAGGAACATAAACTCTGTCAAGTTAAGTGTAAAAGTATAATTGGGCAGGTCAAAAAATAATTTGAAGAGCAACTAGCAAAAGACACAAAAACTAACAGCAAAAAAATATTTTAAGGACACCAGAAGCAGGAAGCCTTCCAAACAATCAGTGGGACCACTGGACGATAGAGGTGCTAAAGGAGCACTCAAGGAAAACAAGGCTCTTGCAGAGAAGCTAAATGAATTCTTTGCATCGGCTTTCACTGCAGAGGATGCGATGAAGATTCCCACACCTGAACCATTCTTTTTGTGGTGAGAAATCTGAGGAACTGACCTAGACTGAGCTTTCAGTAGATTTGGTTTTGGAACAAATGGATAAATTGAACAGTAATAAGTCACCAGGACCATATGGTATTCACCCAAGTGTTCTGAAGAAACTCAAATATGAAATTGCAGAACTGCTAACTGTGGTATTTAACCTCTGGCTTAAATCACTCTCTCTACCAGATGACTGGTGTATAGCTAATGTGATGCTGATTTTTAAAAAAGGCTGAAGAGGCGATCCTTTCAATTACAGACCTGTGAGCCTAACGTCAGTACCAGGCAAACTGGTGGAAACTATAGTAAAGAATAGAATTATCAGATACATAGATGGACATGATATGCCAAGGAAGAGTCAACACAGCTTTTGTAAAGGTAAATCATGAGGGAGTCAACAAAGGAGGACAAGGGTGATCCAATGGATATAGTGTACTTGGACTTTAAAAAAGCCTTTGATATGGTCCCTTCCCAAATGCTCTTAAGCAAAGTGGAAAGTCATGGGATAAGAGGCAATGTCTTCTCATGGATCAGTAACTGGCTAAAAAGATAGGAAATAAAGGGTAGAAATAAATTATACGTTTTCACAGTGGAGAGTGGTAAATAGCAGGGTTCCCTGAGGATCTGTGCTGGGACCTATGCTGTTCAACATATTCATAAATGCTTTAGAAGAATGGGTAAACAGTGAGGTGCAAAGTTTGCAGATGATAAAATTACTCAAAGACAGTTAAGTCAAAAGCTGACTGAAGAGTTACAAAGGGATGTCCTAAAACTGGGCAACTTGGCAAGAAAATGACAGATGAAATTTAATGTAGATAAATGCCAAGTAATGTACATTGGAAAACACAATCCCAACTATACATACAAAACGATGGAGCATAAATCAGCAGTTACCACTCAGGAAAGAGATCTTGGAGTCATTATGGATAGTTCTTCGAAAACACCTGCTCAATGTGCAGTGGCAGTCAAAAAAGCGAACAGAATGTTAGGAACCATTAGGAAAGGGGTAGGTAATAATACAGTAAATATCATAATGCCTCTATCTAAATCCATGGTACAGCCACAACTTGAATACTGTGTGTAGTTTTGGTTGCCCCATCTCAAAGAAGATATTAGAATTGAAAAAAAGTACAGAGAAAAAAATGATTAGGAGTGTGGAACAGCTTCCATATGAGGAGAGATTTAAAAGACTGGGACGGTCCATCTTAGAAAAGAGATGACTAAGGGTATGTCTACACTACGAAATTAGGTCAATTTAATAGAAGCCAATTTTTTAAAAATCGATTTAATACAGTCGATTGTGTGTGTCCCCACTAAGCGCATTAAGTCGGCGGTGTGCGTCCACAGTACCGAGGCTACCGTTGACTTTCGGAGTGTTTCACTGTGGTAGGTATCCCACAGTTCCCACAGTCTGTTCTGCCCATTGGAATTCTGGGTTGAGCTCCTAATGCCTGATGGGGCAAAAACATTGTCGCGGGTGGTTCTGGGTACATGTCTTCAGGCCTCCTCCCTCCGTGAAAGCAACGGCAAAAAATCATTTCTCACCTTTTTTCCTGGGTTACCCGTGCAGACGACATACCACAACAAGCATGAAGCCCGCTCAGCTCACTGTCACCGTATGTCTCCTGGGTGCTGCTGGCAGATGCGGTACTGCAGTGCTACACAGCAGCATCCCCTTGCCTTGCCTTGCCTTGCCTTGCCTTGCGGACGGCAGACAGTCCAGTACGACTGCTAACCATCATCGTCCCGTGGGTGCTCCTGACCAACCTCTGTAGATTGGTTGGGGGCACCTGGGCAGACATGGGTGCTCCTGGGCAGCTTCGGTGAGGTCGGTCGGGGGCACCTGGACAAAAATGGGAATGACTCCAGGACATTCTTTTCTTTAAGTTTCGTCTAATGGAGATTCAGTCCTACCTGGAATATCATGCCAGCTGGAGGCGTCTGCCTCAGGCTTTTTTCCCAGTCAGCAGCACCACGCGGTCACACCTACCCCTTGCTCCCATGGCTCATGAAGCCTGGACAGTAGTAAGGAGCAGTTTAACTATAGGCTGCACAAGTGCATAATGGTGGTAGAATGTGCCTTTGGAGTTTAAAAGCTCGTTTAAAAGCTTTACTGACTCGGTTAGATCCCAGCGAAACCAATATTCCCATCGATATTACTGCTTGCTGTGTGCTCCACAATATCTGTGAGAGTAAGGGGAGACGTTTATGGCGGGGTGGGAGGTTGAGGCAAATCGCCTGGCTGCTGATTACGCGCAGCCAGACACCAGGGCGGTTAGAAGAGCACAGCAGGGCGCGCTGTGCATCAGAGAAGCTTTGAAAACCAGTTTCATGACTGGCCAGGCTACGGTGTGAAAGTTCTGTTTGTTTCTCCTTGATGAAAACCCGCCCCCTTGGTTCACTCTATTTCCCTGTAAGCCAACCACCCTTCCCTTCCCTCTTTGATCTCCGCTTGCAGATGCAATAAAGTCGTTGTTGTTTCAAATTCATGCATTCTTTATTAATTTGTCACACAAATGGGGGGATAACTGCCAACACCTTCTAGAATGGCATGCAGCTCATCATAGAAGCTGCATGTCTGGGGCTCTGACCCGGAGCGGCCGTTTGCCTCTCTGGTTCTTTGGGAGGCTTGCCTGAGCTCCTTAAGTTTCACGCGGCACTGCTGCAGGTCCCTGCTCTGTCCTTCATGCCCTCGGAGATTTTTTCAAATATTCTGGCATTTCATCTTTTGGAACGGAGTTCGGACATCACAGATTCGTCTCCCCATAGAGCAATCAGATGCAGTACCTCCCATTCGGTCCAGGCTGGAGCTCTTTTGCGATTCTGGGACTTCATAGTCACCTGTGCTGATGAGCTCTGCATGGTCACCTGTGCTGATCACCTCGCCACACTGGCCGAACAGGAAATGAAATTTGAAAGTTCATGGGGCTTTTCCTGTCTACCTGGCCAGAGCATGTGAGTTGAGAGTGCTGTCCAGAGCAGTCACAATGGAGCACTCTGGGATAGCTACCGGAGGCCAATACCATCGAATTGCGTCCACACTACCCCCAATTCAACCCAGCAGGGTTGATTTCAGCGCTAATCCCCTCATCAGGGAGGAGTACAGAAATCGATTTTAAGAGCCCTTTAAGTAGACAAAAATGGCTTAGTTGTGTGGATGGGTGTAGGGTTAAATCGATCTAATGCTGATAAATTCGACCTAAACTCGTAGTGTAGACCAGGGCTAAGTGGGTGATATGATAGAGGTTATTTACTCCTTCACATAATACAAGAACCAGGGGTCACCCAATGAAATTAATTAATTAATTAGGCAGTAGGAATGAAAACAAACATATGTAAGTACCTCTTCACATAATGCAGAGTCAAGCTGTGGAACTGGTTGCCTAAGGATGTTGTGAAGGCCAAAAGTATAACTGGGTTCAAAAAAAGAATTAGATAAGTTAATGGAGGACAGAGATATCAATGACTATTAGCCAAGATGATCGGATGCAACCCATTGCTCGAGGTGTCCCTAAACCTCTGACTGCCAGAAGCTGGGACTGGATGATGGGATGGATCACTTGATAAATTGCCCTGTTCTGTTCATTCACTCTGAAGCATCTGGCACTGGCCACTGTCAGACAGGATATTGGGCTAGATGGACCATTGGTCTGACCCAGTATGGCCATTCTTATGTTCTTATATAATTTCACTTGTAAACTGAGCAATAGTGATCTAAAAATCAATGTGACATAATAAATGTTGAACTACACAACATCACAGTCACTTCTCAGAACAGAACTATGATTAATTTTAGTTTCCCAGAACCACTGGTTGGGTGTTGCAATGATATTAAGATCTTCTATCAACATAATACCCTTGTTCGCAAAAGATAAAAATAATTCATGGTGGCATTTCTTGTAACTGCGCTATAGTTAAGACTGAGATGGGGCTTCAATCTTAAATACCTTCATATGTTTATAACAGTAATGTTTAAATAAGCACTCGGGAATCAGGTTTGTCAGGAGAGAAGTCACATCACATTTTATTAACTGCACAAGGACTCAGCAGAGTCTCACTGTGCTCAGGCTACGTAGAAACCAAAGGGCCTTTGTAGCCAAGCCGACTCACCTCCTACTGGTCGTGCTGGGAATTAGCTCTCTTGGACCACCAGGGCGCCTTTTACTAGCGGTGTCTCATTTGCCATTACTTCCATTTCCTCCACCATCTGGACCCACATCACTCCCAGTCCTCAGTCCTTCCACTTGCCTCAGAGGCCAACTGCAGTCTAACCTAGTCCCTGGTTTCAGGGCCAAACTGCAGTCTGGATTTAGGCCACTCTCCTCATTGGCAAGCAGGGGCAAAGTGTGTGTGTGTGTGTGGGGGGAACCTAGGCCCTCCCGCTACTCTGGGTCTCGTCCCAATGACCCTATAGCTGGCAGCCACTTACTGCCCCTCCTCTTAGTCACACTGCCTACTTGCCCTGGGCCACTTCCAGGCAGCCCTGGCACCTTCCCTGCACTTGCTTCAGGGCCTCAGTCTGGCCATGGTCAGCCAAGAGCTTCCCTATTGCTCCACTACCCTGCCCAGCACTGAAGTATCTCTGGTACTCCTTAGCAGACAGTCCTTCCCCCTTGCTCTCCAGGGTGAGACTGCCTCTTGCTCCCCTGAGCAACCCTTTAAATATGGGCTGCTCTAATAAGCCTTCTCCTGATTGGCTCTCCCAGTGAGCCCTTTCCTGATTGGTGGGGTTGTGCGCAGCCTCTCCAAGGCTGCCTTAACCCTTCCACAGCAGCTGCCCCACCACAGGCTTGTTTGTTTTCTGACTTTGAACTAAAGATAAATAGAATTGTTGACAGAAAAAGACAATTTCTTATGTAAATGGTAAAAGTGAGGTTGCTAGATATACAAGATAAAGGATAAACAGAGATGAGGCAGTACTTGTTATAATACCCCAGTTATAGTAATAAATTTTTATCAGTTTATTCCACTTGGTCTGCCTTTCCTCAAATAGTTCAGTGTTCAGTCTCATACAGATTTTACCTTTCTTTTTTCTGGTTCTTTTCTTCTTTTCACCACATTGTTTCAGATACTTGTTTCTGTAACCACAATAGTGAAATACACTTATCTGATGCAAGAATTCATAACAAGCATCTAGCCTTGTTTAATTTTAGTAAATCAGACTATTTTCTTAATGCTATAGTAACAGGAACCTGGCATACATAGCCATTGAAATAACTCTTGCAATTGAGGCCATTAAACTTTCCTAACAGGGTAATTTGGTATTTTCCTTACGTAGTAAAATCCTCCACCTAGCCTAGAGTTGGCCATATGCCACCTGCTCCTGCTGGAGGACACCTCCCTGGCATAAAGGGCACATAGAGGCCCAGTGGTGATCCTGGTCCTCTTAGGGACCATTGCACATAATGTAACAGTAATCCTGAGGCTGTTGTAACTCATGCCATGGGCTGACCTGATCCCTGGCTTTCTTCAAAAGATGATAGCTTCCCAGCTTCCAACCTCTCTCCCTTAGGCAGGGCTGCCAAATGTTATGCATTCTCTCACACAGTCCACTGCTGGGATCTCATGGATCTCATGGAAATACCCTTCATTGGGGAGAAGTTTCTTAGCATGTTCTGATGATATATGGTTTTGATTTGACCAAGTTTTGACCCTTTCAAAATATCACACTATATATGTACAGTATATTTTGCTCAGAAAATGTTTCTAAGCTTTACAAATGCCTGGCTAATGAAGGCTGTATTGCATATGCATGTGTGGGGTTAACTTAGCTGTTTAATCAAAAGTGTACTGAAGGTATAAAGGAGCTATGAAGGGCAGCTGTGCACATTGGGCCAGATTGTAATGCCCTCACTTTGTTGAGCCATCAATCAAATATGTGAGTAAGAGGGGTTGCAATCTGGCTGTTTATAAAGTGCGCAGGTCAAAGCTAGTGGAAACACAGGAACTGTTGCTGAGACCCTGGAGGTAGATCTACTGCATATTTTGTAAAGTTGTCAGGGGGAGCCCCAGTGTGATGTTCCGTGTTAGCTACATAATTTTTAAGGTTTGAAAAAGAGAGGAGCTCTCATGTGGCCCTCCTAACATATGGGAAATGGCTGTGCCATTGTACCAAAAACTTAGATTAATTAATTACTTTTGCCAATTTTCTGAAGCCATCTAAGCTTCAAAGTCCAGAAGAGTAAAATATTTTGTCTTAAAAAAAATAAAGACAGAAGAAATTCCATTTTAAACATATGGTTTATTTTATACTTTACATATAAATTACTTTAATTGACTCTGTATAGCATGCACAGAATAGCACATACTCTAGGATCATTGAACATGCTTCATATTTGTATCTAATAATATAGAAAAAATTGTGCATGAGAAATAGTACAGCACAGTAGGTAGTAAGAATTACAATTTATATGCAACATGGCTGCTGTGCTCAGAGGAACGTTGATTTTCGAATTTGCTGAATTGTGCATTTAAATTCTCCACTTTTACATTTAATGGACATAGTTATTTTTTAGCTGTCCCTGAGGGAAAAGCTGGTAATTTGTTTTTCTTGGAGGTTTATTAACCAGGATTAATTTAGCTGGAGTGCAGAATGCTCCTAGAATGTCAGAAAAAGAATGATATGGTTCTCTCAGATCTACTTTGTCAGAGGGTTAAATTCACCCCAATGCAGAGCTCCTACACAAGGCTCTGAGCATCACTTATGCTCCGCTTAAATTCTGCCTCTTGTGTGGGCCCTTAGCACAGGGATGATTTTTTCTCTGAATGAGTAAAAGACAAAACAGAAGTGATGTTTGTGGTTAAGACAAAGCATTCTAAGGACATTTTCAGACGTTTGCATGTGAAATGCCCGTTTTTTAGGGAATATGGGTAGATATCATTCGTGAGACAGATGTTCATGGAGTTCATCATTGGCTGCTCCTTTGACCTGGAGGCCTATGTTGAGACAGCGATCAAGATTGGCTATTATCTTATCATAGCTACTTTTCATTCTCCATTAAAATTTTGTGTGGTTTTATGTATACTTAAAAATGTGTACATGTAGGGTATATTGTATTTTTTTGTTTGATAGAGGTCTACATTTGTTTGTTGCTGATCTTATCTATCTTAGGTATTGTTACTTATAAACTCAATCAAGATTTTTTTTAAGTGGCAATTACCATCTCCAGCTTCTCTGGAGAGTCAGTCCATTATTTTCAGATACAGCTCTTCCAATGGTCATCCCTATCTTTGTCACTTCCAGGCTGTACTAATGTACTCTACTCCCTATAGGTATATAGTTCTCTGTAGTGCAGCATACATTGGCTTGTACTTGCTGCCCTCATGTCCACTCCACAGTGCCCTTTCACTTCACACTTTGCCACTGCTTCTTCTCTCTCTCTCTCTCTCTCCACTGCCCCTTTTTCAGCATATGCATGCAGATATTACAGATTGGGTTGAGGTGCCATAGAATCTCAGGTCTGTACATTAGTATAATAAAAATCACACATATCAACTTTTTTATGCAACTTTTGCAAATTAACTATTAATATAATGTCCACACTTTTTAAAGTCTATTATCCAATCATCAGAGACCAGTATTTACTGCTGTGAGTATTCTCCACTGTTTTTCTTGTCATCTGCAGGATCAAGGCTTTAGGTCATCCTCTTTCTTGTCTTGCAAATGTATTTTTTCATCTTTTTTGTTATTTCTGTGTCCTTTTACTTGCTCTCACTATTTTCTTCTTCTGTGTGTCCCTTGGTCCTTTTTTCTTATGTCTTCATTGTATATATATCACTCCTTTCTGTACATATGTGTTGTTTTGTTCTTCGGGATACAGGATGGCCTTTCAGAGGGAGAATAGCATTCCTGCTTAGTTTTGTGGTGCTTTTCTTACATTACAATAATGATGGAATCAGACTTCTTACCCAAACTGTGTGGATTAGGCAAGCTTTTGAGGTATTTGGTTTATTTGAGCTTTTATGTATACATATACATATCTATGTATTATATGCATATAATCCACATGACATTAGACGCTATAGTAGAAATCTCATGACTTAAAGTATTTAATGTGTGATGTCTTTGAATTGAGCATATTAACCGTGTTTATGGATAGTTACTATTTGAATTGTATATTTGCATAGTTTAAATTATGTATTTAAAGAAAAACTAAAGGAGTATTGGTTAGTCTAAAGCAAAGTGAAATAATCAAGACAACTACATTGTTATTTGTTGAGACCTAGCATACACAGGACTGCTGCTGGGGGACACCAAAAGCATTTGTCTTAAGCTTGGGGTGGTATGCCGCTACCACTCCTGCACATCGAGCCTTGCCAAGCTAGACAGCTTCCCTTGTTCTGGGCACTGCTGTGCTGAACAATGACACAGCCTTGACTTTTATTTTGTCACCTAATATTCTGATGATGAGATTGCACCCAGTGCATGAGTTACCGCAGTGGCTCCTTTTGGGCTCTGGACCACAATGAAAAATCAGACAGCTATTTTTCTTCCACTCCTCCTCCTGAAACTCTGGATACCTTTCTCTCCTTTCCTCCCTGCTACCTGAGGAAATGGCTCTTGCTGGAGCCTCTGTACCCTCTCCCCTAGAGTGGCATCTCTTCTGAATGTGGGGCTCTGTCTCATAATCCTCCTCCCCTAAAGCTGCAATGTGACCTCATGCTTCCCTCCCTCCTGAATCCGTCCTGTCAAGGCCACAGGAGTGAGCTTTTCCTGTGCCTCATAGTTTCCTTACTCCTCCCTTCTCCATTCCATAAGGTAGTATTTGGAGTGGGGCCCAAAGAGACTCAGTGGGCTGCCTCGGGGTCGAGTTTCTGAGGTTCCTGCTTCTGTATCTTGTTTTGGGCACTGTAAATCCTGGCTGCATTCCTGAGCACAGATTCAGGGCAGTACTGAGCTCCCATACCTGCCACCCTCTACCCGCAACTTGCATCCAAGGGCTGCATTTCTCTGCTGCTTGTATTGAAAAGACACCAAATAAATCTAATTCATTTATATTGCAAAAATAATGTATCCCATACTTTAAATTAATCTAGACTACCAGTGTAATTTTCACACTGTTAATATCTGTAACCTCAGCATCAACTGATGTTGCATGAGTTTAGAGAGTCATGAAAATTGGAGAGATTCTGTAAAAGCCAGAGTTTCAGTGCAAAAGCCTCAGGTTAATCAAGTATTTGAGTATCCAAAGTTTCTAGTTGAATTCTGCAGTTGGTTTCTTACAGAAATGTCTTCTGATTGTATATTAATGCCATCTAATGGTTGTTACAATTACAGCAGCTAGTAGTCTCTTGCGCAGGAAATGCCAGTTTTTACTTCAATAACCAGGATCCTTTAGCAGGAAGTTAGGTGTGGTCTGTTGAAGGAGAATTAAAAAAAAAAAAGGCGTGATGGAATTTTAGCTGCATTCTTCATGATGTCGTTTCAAATCCACACAGGTGCAAGATTCTATACTGGTAATGCATTTTTGTAATTGTCACCTATAGTGTTTAGAGAGGATTCTGTCTTTTTCTATTATTAACAATAAAATCTGTAAGGATTTTGCAGTAGGACCACTTTCATTTTCATAATTAACCCTTCTGCTGCCACCAAACTGTACATGTGTTCCAACAGCAATTTTCTACAAAACATCCATAATAGGATGCACCAGGTGAATTTGACTGCAATAGGAAAGCGCGTTTCACAGATGTACCTGCATACGTTGCAGCATGCCTGTGTGTGTGTGTTGGAGGAGATGGGTATGTGTATGGTGAGGATGGAAGAATGGAGAATTAGACATGGTGTTAGCTTCTATTCAGATAGCTCTGAAAACATGAAGTTGCTGCAGCTGTGGTGGAGTCGGACAAGCCTATGTGTACTTAGTAGGGAAATAAAAAAACAGAGTGTGCAGGAAAATTCAGGTTGTCGCATCATTTTAAGTTGATAATTGCTATATCATCTGGCACTGAAGCTGTTAATCTTTTATTACATTTGCTGTTTTATTACATGGATAATATAATTTGCCCATTCAGATAAAAAAATCTTGGGAAAATTATCAAATGCACAGATTACATTCATGATTTCGGATCATAGTATCTCTGCATTGGAAATATTTTCCATTTGTCATTTCTGGCAGAAGTATAAGGTGGCTTTAAAAGAAGATGGTTCTGCTCTCAGTTCTGAAGATTATGCAAAATATACACAATTTAAAGATAGCAACGGATAATAAAAGGTCTAAGAATGTTTAGTAGCAAAGACCAATTTGGATTTAACACATAAATTCTTTCAGCACATGATATATTACCAGGGAGGGGATTTATGTTCAGGTACCTAAACCTGGTTCCTTGCTGCCTAATCTGTGAAGCCAACATGCTTGTCCCTGAAAAGAGGGAGCACCTCACACTCTATCAAGCATTCCTCTGGCTGATGCTTTCAGTGTCAATGATGGGATCCTGAGAAAGCCACGTCCACACCTCCTCACAGAGGGAGGATTGGTCTGACATAAGACCTTTCATGGTGGTAGTGTTAAAAGGGCAATTGTGCTGGATGCTCCCACCCAACACCACATAATAAACACTTTTTAACTGTTAATTTATTTCAGTGAGTGTGGGAAAAATCCTTTTATACTACCCAGTAACTATCTCATTCATTAGCATAGTCATAACATTTTCGAGGGGAGGGAGGAACAAAAGAAACAATTTTTCTACTTATTTTTAAAATTAATGTATACAGTTATTATAGCTGCCAATTCATCACTTTTCATAAGCAATACATTAATTTTAAACTAATTTTTTAAAGGGTTGCTACTTTTCCAGACATCTAAAGAGACCAAATGAAAAGTTAAATGCCCTATCTTGAAAGAAAAACGAATGAATGGATCAATTTCACAACACACTGTTCTCATATAAGTACCCTATTTAATAAATTGCCCCACAGACAGTGATATGAAGGTGTATCCATTTAAATTGCTTGTGTGGTGGTGGTCTAATATTTTGCTTTGTTTTTATATTTTTAGCACTTTTTTATGTGTGAGGCTAAACGGTAATTAAGAGGTGCAGGATGAAAAGATGGCACAATCAGTGCTGGTACCACCAGGACCTGACAGCTTCCATTATTTCACGAGAGAGTCACTTGCAGCTATCGAACAACGTATTGCTGAAGAAAAAGCTAAGAAGTCTAAAAAAGAACGTAAAGATGATGATGATGAAAATGGACCAAAACCAAACAGTGACCTGGAGGCAGGAAAGACACTGCCATTTATTTACGGCGACATACCTCCAGGAATGGTGTCCGAGCCCTTGGAGGATCTGGACCCATATTATATCAATAAAAAAGTGAGTGTTTCTTAAGACTGCAGTTAACATGTCTCTGTTAGAGATTAAGAGTATCAAAATACTATAGACCCTCTGCAGGACTCCCTTTTTTCCGCTACTTTGGGCCCAACCCAGATGTAGTGCTCCAATGGTTGACTTCATTGGCACTGCATGCAGTAAAATGTGTTTGCAGGGTTTGGGTATTGTGATACACTGTTAGCTTTATTATAATATACTTGGCATTTCACTCTAATGGTAACTGTATGTGAAATCATCATTTAAGGATGTCAGTGTTTTCATTATGAAACCCACTGAAAAGCTGCCTTGAATGGCCCTCTTGCTCATTTTCTTCACTATTATGTGGAAAACTGTAGGTTTTATTCCTGATCTATTCTCTCATTACTTGGGTTGTCAGGGGTGAGGAGTTAGGCAGAGATGATAGTATATCAGTGTGCTCCTAATGCATTCCTCCTCACCCCGTAATCTCAGAGACATTCTATCTTCTTCCTAGATCATTTGGGTGAAGGACGGTTAGGGCAGGTCTACACTATGGGGGAAAATCGATATAAGATACGCAACTTCAGCTACGTGAATAACGTAGCTGAAGTCAAAGTACCTGATATCAAATTACTTACCGTCCTCAGGGCGCGGGATCGACGTCTGCAGCTCCCCATGTCGACTCCTCTACCGCCGTTCGCGTTGGTGGAGTTACGGAGTCGACATGAGCGCGTTCGGGGATCGATATATCGCGTCTAGATGAGAAATCGATTGCTACCCGCCAATACGGCGGGTAGTGAAGACGTACCCTTAGTCTTTGAAGCATATTCCTTATCCACAATCAGGTTACTGTAATAAAGGGTTCAAAGGAGAGCTTGCAGTCAAAGAGGTAGGGAAATATGGGAAGAGGTAGGGCTCCTTGCTGGAGTACCCATAACAAAAAAACTTTTATTATACTCTTTAAAAATATTTTATTGAAATATGCCATTTTTAATGGAAATATGGAAAGGTAAAATTTTGGCATAATCCCATTGGAGCCAGGCAGAGAAGAACAGAAATACCAGGCCTTTGTGCAGATTGCCCTGGTTTCCTCTGATGTCCCAGATCTTCAAGTTTTGGACTTTGCACTGTACCTACTCCAAAAACAGAAAAACCTGCCCCATCCCAGGATAAGCCAGAGGAAACTCTGCTAGCTGAAATTCATGGAATTTTCTGTCTTCAGGATTTTTTGCTGTATGTGGAAATATATTCCCCTTGAGAATTAACCAGTACTCTCTAAAAACAAAAACAAAAAAACAACTACTATTAAGAGTGATGCATTAGCTGAGCAAACCAAGGAAATACATCATCCCCATCAATCATTTTCAGTTCTGAAACCACAGCAATATCATAATGAGATGAGCTTAAGACAGATAGAAGGCTTATGAAGAAATATATGTCTTTATTTGCTCAATGTTGTGTTCTGAAAGTTCACATACTGACAAACAGTTCATGCTGTGGCTAAACTGAGAGTTATATTTGAAAATGAAGTTGTTTGATTTAAGATCATATTCTGCTTGCCTTACTCAAGTAACTAGTCCTATTGAAGTCTGAGAGTAAGGCAAGCAGGATTTGGGTCCAGCTGCTAGGGTTTTTTCCTCCTCAGTTCTCCAGTAATAGTGATGTAGGAGTATCAGAGGGGTAGCCGTGTTAGTCTGGATCTGTAAAAGCAACAAAGAATCCTGTGGCACCTTATAGACTAACAGACGTTTTGCAGCATGAGCTTTCGTGGGTGAATACCCACTTCTTCAGATGCAAGTCTTGCATCTGAAGAAGTGGGTATTCACCCACGAAAGCTCATGCTGCAAAACGTCTGTTAGTCTATAAGGTGCCACAGGATTCTTTGTTGCTTTTAGTGATGTAGGACTCACTGCTGGAGATCTGAAACTTAGCATCAAGATCATCGTGAATTAGATATCAGAAAAGTAATTATTGCTATTAATACTGAAAATGGGATAGCCTCTTTCTTCTGATTGATAAAACAGTTTCAGAATTGGCAGTGTGATAGTAATGTTGCAGACCATGTTATTTTTCTGAAGTATGGTGGTTTAAATGCTTTACAAGCTTATACATTATGATCAGAATTTCTCACAAATTTTCACTGATTTTCCTTGAGTTTTGTACGTTTAGATCAGGCTCCATTTTCATTTCATAAATGTGTGTCAATGAGCCTGCATCACACAAATGATGGCTTCAGTAAGAATTTGTCTGGGCAGTAGAAAACGTGTGAGGACCTCAGGATTTCAGCCAGAATTTCCTGAAATAAAGGGATGAAGTTCCAAGGGAAACAAGGAGAGAAGGGGGCAAAAGTGTGGTGAAAAGCAAATGAAATTCCAAGTGTACTGAGGACCAAAATAAAGCCTCGTTAAGGACTAAAATGTGGTTCTGGGAGTCAGCAGAGGGCAGGGGGTGACAATCAGTGTGTGGTTAAAAAGTTGTAGTATTCATTCTGGTGGAGGGCAGTACTATGCCTTCTTCTACAGCAGCAGAACTTACTATACCTGTACATAAAGCATAGCATGCCCTCCTTAAGTGCTGCCCTCCTCTCCTTGCTGATGCAGTGGGGCCACTGGCAATACTACTGGCTTATGTCCCTTTTGATGTGTCCAGTGCTGTCTGCAGTGCAAAGAAGTCCCTGTTACAGTCAAGGAGCACAAACATTCACATTATAGCTTTCTTCTCCATGGGGAGGAAAGCAGCTCAAGCCTCTCCCACCTCTGAGCTTGCCTGAGCCGAGATGGTCTTAGGTTGGCTCCATGTGTATGTGGAATATAAATGTTTGAGAGACTTAGGTGTATAAGGTACATTGAATAAAAGGTTGAGCCTTGGCTTCTCTGGTTTTAAGAAAAGATTTTCATTCAAAGCTGTTCCATTTATAAATGCCATTTTAACACAATCAAAATATATAACCTATTACTGAAGCTGTGGGTAGGAATTGAAATACAAATCTTCACTGAATTCTGTGTGTTAATTAAGTAGCACAGATAAGCTTTTAAATCATTAAATATGAAAGGTAGATGTATTCATGGCCAAAAAAGCCTCATGATAAATATAAAAAAGAATAACAAATGTTAGTTCTACTTTTTTAGTGAAAAAAATTTAACTTTATGCGTGAGAGGAAAATCTGAACATGCGATATCATGTCCATACAGTGCGTGGCTTTTAAAAGCTCAAGGCCTCTTTTTCAAGGGTACTGAGCATCTTCCATTCCATTTATTTTGATGGGATATAAGGTTTACAAAACACCTTTGAAAAATCAGGCCATCGGTGTTTATCACTCCACCCCACTATTTCCTTATATGGATACCAGAATTACTGCTGATACCTGGTGTAGGGAATTTTGAAGTTTTAATGAATGTATAAAAATTATGTTTAGCATATCTTAATATGTGTTATAAGATAGGCACCAACAGGGGTGAAAGTAACTTAAAGGCTTACTGGTACACTGGAGTCCTGAGCAGGGGGGCATGGCCTCAACAGGAAGAGGCGGGGCCTTTAGAGCTCTGGGCCTTTTAAATCACAGCCAGAGGCAGCTGAGAGACTTGGGGCTCAGGGCCATTTAAAGGGCCCAGGGCTCCAGCCGCCGCTACTGCAGCAGAGCCCAGCCCTTTAAATCACTGCCCAAGCCCTGCTGCTGGAGCCCTGGGGTAGCGGCAGCGGCCAGGGGCTATGGCAGTGATTTAAAGGGCTTGGGGCTCCCGGCCGCTGCTACCGCAGCAGAGCCCCTGGCCCTTTAAATTGCCGACGGAGCCCTGGGGGCTCCTGACTGCTGCTGCTACCCTGGGGCTCGGGCTGCGGGGCTCAGGCGACGATTTAAAGGGCCAGTGGCTTGGCCACCGCTACCGCTCCTGGCCCTGTACATTGCCGCCCGAGCCCTGCTGCCAGAGCCCCTGGGGGAGCGGTGGCAGCCAGGGTCTCCAGTGGTGATTTAAAGGGTCCAGGGCTCCCAGCTGCTGCTACCGCAGCAGAGTCTTGGGCCCTTTACATTGCCGACAGAGCCCTTGGGGTTCCCAGATGCCGCCACTACCCCGGGGCTCAGGGCTTTGGTGGAGATTTAAAGGGCCCAGGGCCCTTTAAATTGCCATCCGAGCCCCGTTGCCTAGGGTAGCAGCGGCGAGGCTCCAACAGTGATTTAAAGGGCCAGGGGCTCCCAGCCGCGGCTACCGCAGCGGAGCCCCAGGCCCTTTAAATCTCTGCCAGAGCCCCAAGTCCTGCTGCCGGAGCCCCCGGGGTAGCAGTGGCTGCCAGGGTCACTGGTGGTGATTTAAAGGGACCAGGGTTCCAGCTGCTGCCAGGAGCCCCTGGCCCCTTTTAAATCGCTGCCTGGGGAAGCCGGTCCAGTACACAAATGGTGTGTACACTTAGAGCTCACTTTGTCCTCTGTCCAATATGACATAGAATATTTGTGTTTTCTAAATAACGCTGTTGAAATGTTTTCATACAATTCTACTTGTAGAAATTCAGTTGGAGGCTGTCCAGCATGTTAGGTGACCTACACATGAAGATGTTGAGTCTGCAGAGGTGTAAATGAGAGCAGAATTCAGCTAATTGTAAATAATGATGAAGCACAAGCGATGCAGAGTATGAGAATCCACACTGTACATATTTTCTAAATACAATTTTTCATTTTGTTTTCTTTTTCAGACTTTTATAGTATTGAATAGAGGGAAGGCAATCTTCCGATTCAGTGCCACCTCTGCCGTGTACATGTTAACTCCCTTCAATCCTCTTAGAAAAATAGCTATTAAAATTTTGGTACATTCATATCCTTTTTGAAGTGGTTGGTTCAAAATATTAATGAACAAAATGCTGCTTTTATTTTGGTATTTAAATCATTAGTTGGTAGGCCATCCCAGGACAGGTAAGATCCACAATGCTCTTTCCATCCTCTTTCTGCTGCTTTCTCTCTCTCTTCTCTCCTCCTCCCCTTTCTCTCGTTTCTGCAGCTGTTCTGGTGAGATCAGAAGCCACACAGCCAAATCCTCTCCCTCTTCTTTTCCCCTTACCACACCTTCCTTATTTTTTCTCCTTCCATCTCTGGTATTACCCACTTATTTTACTTTCCCTCTCCAGTAATTTTTTTCACATGTTCCAGGTATGTTGCTTAAAATGTTTTACAATTCTTAAGTGACACTTTGCATTAAAAAATGTAATCTTTGATCCCCAGTTTTAGCTTGCATAAACAGCTGCAGAAAATATTTCTCTACCCCTTTTCATTTTCTGATTCAGATCACAACTGTAGTAGAGTAGGTTAATATGGGGTTCCTTGAAATTCTGAGTTTTATTATAAATTACCAGTCCTATATGTATTTTTATCATTGTGTTTCTTCTGGTAACCATTGCCATTTTATGTACTTGTATTTCTGGACGTACTTTAATTTTAATCTTCAAGTAGCTCATGCGCATTCTGACTAGTGGACAGAGAACCTCAAAACTGAATGATAGTAATGCAATATATGACTCTGTCTCACTTCGATGATAAACATAAATCATATGAATCTAGTAGTAACTATGGATCTGATCCTGCAAACACTACCTTGAGTAGTGAGTGCATTGACATCAGTGGCTCTACTCAAGGTAGTAAGAAAAGTGCTCAATGGTTTTGCAAGATTGAACCTTATAGAGTTAAACTTGAGTCCTCTATTTCATCAGATCCCTGAAGCATGTGCATAGCATTACTCGTATTTTTTCTCAGAGTCATGTTCTGTATATTTGGAGATGGTCACATGATTTTAAAAGGACAGTCTTTTATTAAAGCTGAAATGCAATTGGCATAACAAACCTAGTAACTTCAATAACTTTAATGTGTTCAAAAACAAGAGGTACTATGTCAATTATTTTAAAGTACTGTAAGATCCCTCAGTGTCTAGTTTTTGTACTCCCATTCCAGGCTGCAAGGTAACTAAATACTGTGCTGGTAATATCACACCCCTCCACCCGCTATGGAATTCTCCTGGATCATGGAGCTGATCTTGGTGGGGGTAGTTGGCATCACACCATATGAAAAAATTGGGTGAGCACATGTCTTACAGTGTGGGAAAGACATGCCCCTGTTATTGCTCCATTCTGCTCTGATGGTGAGACACTTCTCAGGAGCAGCAATATGGTAGAGACATGCAGCTTTTAGGAAGCATTTCTATAAAAACCATTTGTAAGCCCTGTGCAATATATTAATGTATAAAATTCTTAGAATACATGATTTTAGATTAGTTGAAAAACTCCTCAGAGTTGCTGCCCCTTGTCTTCTCCTCCTTTCAAATTTGAATTTCTGTGGTATCACAGCAAACAGTATTCTGAGAAGAAGGGATCTTTCAAATATTGCAAACTAGCAGAATGATTTGAAAGAGGTGCTATGTGCTACCTTGGCATGATGGTTCGGAGAGCTGAGATATAAAATGTTGCAATAAGAAAGTACTCTACAGATTGTGATTTTGTAGTTGCTATTCTATTCTGTTCTTTATTTTATTATTTATATTGCAAAGCCTTGTAAAACCTTTAATATGGGGGGAATTAAAATAAAGGTACTTACTGACCTCTTTACACACCCTTCAGTCTCCATGTTTTAAACAGATTTCCCTGGTGGATGTGATCTTACCAGGTGGATTGCATACTGAGACATCGCACAGAACAGGAGCCAATGATACATATTATTTGTAGGAAAGTGAAACTATAGACTAGTTTATGCTACATGTCCTCCTTATCCTAATTATTTGATGCATTCATGTGCTATGTGATTGTTTCTAATAACTCTTTCAAGGTTTTCTTTAAAACCATATATTGTGCACACTGTTCCTTTGGATATTTATATTTTTAGAATTTTCTATTGCTAAGCAAACCACAGACAAGGGCATTATTATGCATTTTATTTCTACATTTACAATTTGATTCTAAGGAAAGCGGGTGGAAAGATGGGAACTATGACATCAGAATTATGGTTGGAGTTATAACACTGTCAGTCATCCTTTCATTAACCACAGTATGTTCTAGTCATGAAATAATTACCTGATAGCAACATAGCTGAGATTATTTTGTAGCTGCTTGGTAAGTGGAATTTTAGCTAAATGAATTTTAAAAGTTAATTGTTTAAAAAAAAACTTCAATTCTTATATTAAGTTTAATGTTTTAACTCAGTGCTCTAACACAAAGTGGTTTTGCATGACTGGGTTAATAGCCATCATTATTTTATGATTATTAGATAAGAGAGGAACTGATTGTGCCATTAGTATCCATGCATAGAGTAGATATCTCATGCAGAAAGTGTGGTGGAGTCAGTTGCCTCTGGAACAGCATTGCTCATCTTTCTCCAAACTCAGCAGAAGGCTCTCTGTGAGTCTGGCAATTCGTTGGTGGGGGGAAAGGGATTGGGGTGTGGAGGAGAGTGCATGAGGTTTGTGACTTGGCAGCGCTTCTCTCCAGCTTGCAAGTATTCACTGTCACACCCAGTCTCCTTTAAGTGGGTTTATTATCTATACAAAACCAAACAAACAAACAAAACCATTCCCTGAGCTTAACCTTTGTCCTAGGGTTTCACAGCATTCCCTCCCGGGGGTCTTTGGTAAACCTGCTTCCTGCAGCTTCCCAGTCCTGGCCAGCTTCCTTATTCAGTCAGCTCTGTTACTCTTCTGTGACAGCAGCTCCAAGGCTTCCTGAACACCTGGCCCCTTGCTCCCAGGACCCCACCACAGGAGTTGGTTCTGCCTCTAGCCCTAGACACAGCCTAGCCTAGCCTACCCTATCCCACCTATCTCTCCCCTTCTCCTTGTCCTTCGACAGTATTTTGTTGCCCCAGGTATAGCCCAATGGCCCACCTGCTCTCACACGGGGAGCTGGGCCTGCTATTCACAGGGACCAGCTATCCTGTGACAGGGCTGGAGTAGAGAAGGAGGGGTAATTTAGAAGCTAGACCCTAAGCTTCTGTCTTGGGAGAAGGAAGTGTATTGTTGGAAACCTCACTCCCTCACTGCTTATCAAAAGGTTGCAGAGGAAACTCCATGAGGGAAACATCATAGTGTTTGCTTTCCCTTATGCTGGTATTCCTGAGCAGGAGTCCCATCTGCACCTCTGTTTTTAGTCATAGCCACCCACAGGCTAAAGCTGTTCTCAAAGTCTCTAAAATACAAATGTTCTTAACATTTTGTAGGTTTTGGTGCCACCCTGTGGCCATTTTATATATCATATGTCTGTATGTTTTTCATTTTGGTGTACTTTAATGTTTATTGGGCTGTGGTGGCTTTTATCCCTCTTGATAGTGAATGGGGTAAATCCAGAGCAACTCCATCAAAGTTAATATAGTGATTTTGGATTTGCTTCAGTGTTTACTCTGGATCAGAATTAGTGAGGACAGAATTTGGTCCAAAATCTTTTAACATTATAATCAAAGCCAAATATAGCACAAGCGGGTGTCATTCATGCTTCCCCCTGAAGTATGGGACAAATTTCTCTGTGTTCTCTTCCAGTGCCTTATAGGCCTGCCTTGCAACATATGTAATATTCTAGCCCTGAACAGGGACAGCAAAATGTGCCAAATTATGTAGTGATTTTGTGAAGCATAGCAATATTGGGGAGAAACTATAAATTTAACTGTTTGGCACTAATGACCTAAATTAGATTTATGTCCATATCTTCAGACTTGAAAGATTGTTGCATTATCCCATTGGACTACAGTCCATCCCTTCTCAAGTCACTCTTTTTTTATTAAAAAAATCATCTATCATCTCTTTATAAAACTTCAGTTTTCTTTATGTCAGACTTTTTTATTTCAATGGCTGATTATTCTTTTATCTGTAAAGCAACAACTAAGAAAATTCTGAGATATTTAGGGCTTTTTCCCTGAGCATCAACAGAGTAGTGAAGGGATTAATAGTTCCTGATAATGAAAATTTGCTTAAATGTTGATCTTCATGTAATACTCTTGTTATGATGAGATTTTTCTGATGTATGTTCCTTGACTATAATCTACATTGTTCAGCATGCTTATTATGTGCACTATTTTGACCAACTGTGTATTTATGA